>NW_028242025.1:0-57845 GCF_964263255.1 Lissotriton vulgaris | reverse complement strand
CCTGACTAGAGGAGAGGGTCCCTGTTTGTCACAAGTGCATACTTGTGCCAACCAGAGACACCCGATTCTAACATTGGTGGCAGCGGTGAGGATTCCGAATTTGCATTTATGATTTATGTACAGTAAATTACTGATCACCACGTAGTGAGAGCAGACCTATAATGAAGCCACAGATTTATTATCTTGCCGAGAGATCTTGTATCGTCAAACCATGCCTGGTTCGCTCCCCGTGAGAGCACCCTCTGTCATCTCTGGACTAGATGACGTCGACTGGGAAGGGCTTGAAAATTACAAAGTGGAGCAGCTGAAAAATTTCTGCCAGAAGTTCAGAGTCGCCCAAACCGAATGCAAAAACAAAGCCCAAATCATCAAGGAACTGAGTGCCTGGAAAGAATCAAGAGATCCAGAGAATCAGCTGGTGGTGGATCCACCAGATAGCCTTGCCGAGGTGCACGGAGGCCTGTCACCAGAAGAGCTGGCGGACAGGGCCACGACCAGAGCGCATGAAGTTGAGATGGCAAGATTAACTGGACAGATGTCGATGGAGGAGAAGAGACCCCAGCTAGAGCATGAGATATGTCTCAAAGAATTAGAGCTGAAAGCAAAAGGTTTGGACACAGCTCCTGGTGGCAGCACAACTCCAGTGCAGGTAGAGTCAAGGGTCTACGTACTGAAAGATGTGGTGAAGGAATACTTTAAGGGGGATGACATAGGGCAGTGGTTTCGGGCCTACGAGGTAGCCATGTCCTCCCTGAGAAGGATTGGGGAGCGGGGTTGTGGGGGCGGTTCCTGGCTGAGGGGCGGGACACCCTGCTAGATCTCCCTTCCGAAGTATATTATTCCTACCCCCACATGAAAGATGCCTTAATGACCAGGTTTGGGTTAACCCCGGAGATGTACCGACAGAGGTTTAGGGGTTGTACTAAGATTCCTGGGGGTACGTTTGTGGAGTATGTAACATTTATATGCAGAGCGCTGGATGGTTGGGTGAAGGGTAGCAAATTGGATGATTTTCAAGGGCTGCTTGATTTAGTAGAATGGGAGCACTTGTCTGCTAACTGTTTTCCTGAGCTACGCCAGCACCTGATCGATAGCAAGATGTTCAACCCGAGGAAGCTTGCTGAGGAAGCCGTCCACTGGCTCATCACGAGGGTCCAAAAGGGTCCAGTGAGAGACTCAGCCAAAGGTGGGCAGGGTCCCCAGCGGAAGAGTGGGGGGGACAGGGGAAAACAGAAAGGGGGGACGTTTGTGGAGTATGTGACATTTATATGCAGAGCGCTGGATGGTTGGGTGAAGGGTAGCAAATTGGATGATTTTCAAGGGCTGCTTGATTTAGTAGAATGGGAGCACTTGTCTGCTAACTGTTTTCCTGAGCTACGCCAGCACCTGATCGATAGCAAGATGTTCAACCCGAGGAAGCTTGCTGAGGAAGCTGTCCACTGGCTCAGCACGAGGGTCCACAAGGGTCCAGTGAGAGACTCAGCCAAAGGTGGGCAGGGTCCCCAGCGGAAGAGTGGGGGGGACAGGGGAAAACAGAAAGGGTTCCAAAAAGGCCCCCAAAGTAATTCCCAAGGGAAAAAAGGGAAAGGTTCTCAGCCTCCTCCACCCCCAAAGCAACACAAGGCCCGACAGGTAAACCTGTTCAAAGAGGGCCCATTGCCTGTTTTAGGTGTGGCGACCAGGGTCACATTACCACTGATGCTTATATGGAAAACCCGCACCCACTGGTGCTCCCCACGGCAAATAGATAGCGTTAATTTTGGGGGAGAAGTAACAGTCCCAGAGGGTGGGATCCCGTACAGATGACCCTAGTCTCGCTAGGAGACAGTGAGATGGTCCCCGAGAACTACCTCCCCAGTAACACTAAAAAATATAGGCTAGAAAGTGACCATCAGCGGTAAGAAGGTGGAGGTTCTTCGAGACACAGGAGCCAGTGTGACTGCCGTCCATCAGCACTTGGTGTCTCAAGAGCAGGTGGTACCGCACGCCTACTGTAAGGTTGTCAATGCTGACAATTCTGAGAGCCAGTGTCCGATGGCTCAGGTTCCCTTCGAGTGGGGGGGTCTCAGGTACTCTGCAAGTCGTTGTAAGGACCTCCATGCCTGTAGGTTGTCTGCTAGGGAACGATTTGGAGAACTACCCTTGGGGAAAGGTGGAGAAAACGGCTCATCTGCGGATGGTGGGTCTACCCGACTGGGCATGCGTGACTACCAGGTCCATGGCAGCCAGTGGGAGTGTTGAAGGAGTCATGGAGCCTGAAGGAGAGGCCCTGGAACCGGCCTTAGGGAGAAGGCGCAGGGGGCATGGACAGCCGGCCCCCACTGTTCCCACGGCCCAGGAGGAAGCAGACCTCGAAGGGGATGCCCTGGAGCCTACCGGGGAACAGATTGCCAAACTGGGAGACCTGCCTGAGCTGACCCATTGGCAGCAAGAAGGAGGTCCCTCCAGGGAGGAATTCTGCAAGGAGCAGAGATAGTGCCCTTCTCTCGCGGGTATGCGGCAGCAGGCTGCAGACCAGGCCAATGGTGTTCAGTCCGGAAAACACTTGATCTACTGGGAGAACGATCTCCTGTATTCAGAGACTAAGGCTGCTGAACCTGGGTCAGCCCGTGTGCTGGTGGTACCCCAGAAGTTCAGAGCCTTCCTACTGGGGCTGGCTACCGATGTACCGTTAGCAGGACATTTGGGGATGGACAAGACCTATGACAGGCTTGTCACCCACTTCTATTGGCCCCAAATGCACAGAAGTTCAGATGCGCACTGTAGGACTTGCCAAACTTGCCAGGCAAGTGGTAAATGTGGAGGGAAGAACAAGGCTCCCCTCCAACCATTCCCCGTCGTCAGTACCCCATTCCAGCGAGTGGGAATTGACATTGTGGGGCATCTGGACCCCAAGACAGCCATGGGCAACAAGTTCAACCTGGTCTTGGTGGACCATGCCACCCGGTGCCCGGAAGCCATCCCTCTGAGGACAGTGACGGCCCCCGTGGTGGGACGAGCACTCTTGGGAATTTTCTCACGAGTGGGGTTCCCTCTAGAGGTGGTGTCTGACCGGGGCACCAATTTTCATATCGAAATATATGAAGTCCCTTTGGCAAGAGTGTGGTGTAACCTACAAGTTCACCACCCCTTACCACCCCCAAGGAAACGGGTTGGTTGAGAGATTCAACCGAACCCTGAAAGGCATGATCATGGGCCTAGAAGGACCAATGAGGCGTAAGTAGGACGTTCTCTTACCATGCCTACTCTTTGCTACTGAGAGGTGCCACAGAAGTCGCTCAGGTTCAGTCCCTTCGAGCTTTTGTACAGTCACCCGGTCCGAGGACCTCTGAGTCTGGTTAGGGAAGGTTGGGAGCAATCTAACAGGAAACCTCCCCATGTATACAGTTAAATGCTGGCCTTCCGAAACCAGACCCGGCGATTCAGACAACTTGCTGAGGCAAATCTGGAAGCCAGCCAGGAAGAGATGAAGCGGTGGTACGACCAGAATTCCACTCTGGTAGAGCTTCAACCTGGGCAAAAGGTGTGGGTCTTGGCCCCAGCGGAGTCTTGTGCACTTCAGGATAAGTGGACAGGTCCATTTGAGGTTGTGGAGTGCAAGAGTCCTGTCACCTACCTGGTGAACTTGCAAACTCCCAGGAACCCTTTGCGGGTCCTACATGTTAATTGCCTTAAGCCCCATTTGGAGAGGTCCGAAGTGGGCATGCTCTTGGCAAGCGATGACGGAATGGAGGAGGAGACGGAACCTCTTCCAGACCTCTTGGTAGCCTCTGAGAAAGATGGGTCAGTGGATGGAGTTAACCTCTCATCCCCCCTGACCCCTGAACAACAGAGTGACTGCCGCCAGCTGCTGCGTCAGTTTCCTGATCTGTTCTCCCTGGTTCCCGGTGTCACAGATTGGTGCGTCCATGATGTGCACACGGGAGACAGTTTGCCGGTGGAGCATAAGACTTACCGCGTGACTGACAGGGTAAGAGCCTGCATCAAGGAGGAGGTCTCAAAGATGTTTGCTCTCTGGATGATTGAGTCCTCCAGCAGTCCTTGGGCAAGCCCAGTGGTCTTGGTCCTGAAGGCCGCAACACCGGGAGCCACACCCGAACTCCGGTTCTGTGTGGACTGTCGAGGACTCAATTCGGTCGCAAAGACCGACGCGTACCCCATCTCCAGAGCTGACGAGCTCATCGATCGGTTGGGGGCTGCTCGGTAGCTCAACACGTTTGACTTATTGCCTGGGTACTGCCAGATCGCCTTACCTGACAGGGCCAAAGAGAGGTCAGCGTTCTCAATCCCAGACGGGCATTTCCTGTTCCGGGTTATGCCATTTGGGATGAAGAACACCCCTGCCACCTTCCAGAGGTTGGTCAACCGGGTGTTAGTTGAATTGGACGCGTTCAGTGCTGCCTACCTGGATGACATCGCAGTGTTCAGCGGCACATGGAAAGAACACTTGCGACACCTATGGGAAGTGTTGTCGGCACTGCACAAGGGAGGCCTCACGATCAAGGCAAGCAAATGTCAGATCGGGCAGGGTTCTGTGGTGTACTTGGGACACCAAGTGGGGAGGGGCCAGGTGGCGTCCCTTCGACCCAAAATTGAGACCATCCTGAATTGGGAAGACCCAAACGGAGGTGAGGGCCTTCCTCGGACTCACCAGGTACTACAGGAGGTTTGTCAAGGGGTATGGCAGCATCGTTGCCCCCTTGACAGAGCTGACTTCGAAGAAGCAGCCCCGGAAAGTGATCTGGACTGACGCCTCTCAGGAAGCATTCAACACCCTGAAAGCGGCCATGTAGAAATGTAGATTGTTGTTATAGATGGAGCCCATCCTATGTTCTTTGAGATAAGCAGAAACAGCTGTAATGACATTTTTTCTAGCTTTCTCAATCTGAGGACAAAATTGATTGGTAGGCTGCATCTCCACTGACGTGGGGTATGTCCCCTGGGCACTGGTTTGTTGACCTCTTGTGTAGAGGTTACTCATTTTAATCTCCGTTGGTGAATGAATGAACTTAAATCCAGTGATTCATAGTTATTTAGTTTATTCTTGTTATTTTCTTTTTTGATCTTAATTTAAACTTTGTTTTGTAGTTTCATCACTACATAACCCAACATGCACATACTAGTATATAGACAAAATTGGTTGGACCATTTCCATTTCTGTCTTTGGCATCTGTTAGAGTATACAAAGACAGTTTGGGGGAAAGCAAAATCAATTCTGCGAAGATGTCCTTCATTAGCATTTCCAGACCTACCCCTGTCAATATACCTAGGTCATTGCCACCACAGTGCACAATAATGAGGTCAGGGTGTTGGAGGTGCATACAGCTTTAACCAAAGGCAATAATTGATGCCACTTTAATCCTATCTGTCCAATCCATTTAATGTCTATATTTTGCAAAGCTAGGTCTTTGTCAACACCTCTGTGTTCGGCATACCTTTTGCACCAGAAAACCTAGCTGTGCCCAACAATCCACACAGAAAGCACCTTAAAGGGATAGCTGCAAGTAATCAAAAGATGTTTGTGGCTGAGGGAGTCAGTTGGTAGAATCAGAGGTATCTAAAATGGTGGAGAAGATGCTGCTTTTAAGAAAGTAGAGAAATGATTTGCTGTTTAAGAACATTGTACATTTAAAAATAAGGTGCATTTTACTTTGTTTAAAAAGCATGTTTCTTATTGGTTAGTAAAAAATGTTTGAAAGGTACAGTAGAAAGGATATGGTCATGTTTTGCAAAGCCAACCACACCTGATGTTTGCATTTGCAACATTGTGTGGTGAACTTGAAAATATAGTGAACTTGTGACCTGCCAGTTACGTTGAATGTTCCATGAACTGTTACTATGGAAACTGGCATTAAGCAAAAAGGGTGAAGAAGCCAGTTGCTAATGGTTATTATGTATGAAAATGTGTTAGGCAATTTAAAAAAATCTGGGAAGCAATGTGTTGCTTATGTGCATTTGTATGGAGAAAGAGAGGGAAACCTTGCATTTACTGCTTTTCCCTTGCTGAGTCTAATGCATTATATTGATTGTCTGCAAAAAAAAATCCTGTCTGAGTTTGTGAGATTGTTCATATTTATTTGCAAGGTGAGTTATACATTTGGGAGGTTTATTTAAAAAAATGACATTATTCTAAAACTGTGTTGTTTGAAATATATTATTAAATGAAGAGATGTATATAGTAAATTGTTTCATTGTACTTGAATGTTGTTTAAAAAGAGTCTGTACAGAAATATGTGTATTTTTTAAGATGATTACTGATATTATTAATTACGCTTGATTTTTAAGTCTGTATAAATGTATAGTTGAATGATGCTGCATATTTCCAGATAGTTGGTTGAAGATGCAGAAGAAATGTGTAATTTGAAAGTTGTTCATATAAGGTGTAGTTTATTTGTCTTCATTTTTTGTTGTCTCTACAAAGGTATAGTTGAATGATAAGGCATAATTATGGATAGTTTGGTAAAGATGAAGCACAACTGTGCTGTTTGAAAGATGATCATATAAGGTATTAATAATTAGGTTTATTTTATTAGTTTGTACAAAAGGTAAAGTTAAATGATGCCATATATTTAAAGATAGAATGGTGAAATAAGGTGCTGGTATTTAGGCTTCTTTCTGTAGTCTGAACAAAGGTATAGCTGAATGATGCCACATAATTTTAGATATAAAGAGTAAGATGTAGAATAAACGTGTGGTTTTAAAAATGCTCATAAAAGGTGTTGTCAATTACCCTTCTATCTTATGTCTGTTTAGAGTTATACTTTAATGGTGTCACATATTTGTAGATAGAATGGTCAAGATGTAGCTCAAAAGTAAACAGTCACATTTTACCCTTGCAGGAATGTTGTACTTATCTACTTAACTAGATAATATGTAATAACTCATCAATGTGTTCAGATTGTATTTCTACAGCTATATGTATGCTTAGTGAACTATTGAGAGCTGCTGACTGATTAGAGGAGCACAATTGTAGTGTCTAGGTGATTTGAAAACAACGTGAGTAATTATTGACTGATTCCATATTCTGCAATCACCCAGTTAGTATCCAAGCACTCATGAAATCACTCCGTCACTAACCAAACACTTATGAAATCATCCAGGCACTACACATACACTCTCCCAATCACCCAAGCACTACTCATGTATCCACCCAATAAACCAAGCACTTATAAATTCACCATGCACTCTTCTTGCAGTACTCTAATTATTCAGTCAGTACCCATGTACTCAGGTAATGAACCAGGCACTTACACATGCAGTGCTACAATCCTCTGTGCATTCCCCTTGCAGTCCTCTAATTACGCAGGTAGTACCCATGCAGTTCAGCAATCCCCCATCACTCCCCGTGCACTCTTCCAATGACTCAGACAGCACCATGTTCTGTAATCATCCAGTCAGTACCCATGTGTTTATGAAATGAATCAGGCAGTAACCATGCACTGCTACAAACACCTGTACACTCATTGCATACCAAAAGTAAACACAAAGCGACTTCTGCAAAATGTATCTAACAATAATATAACTTCAATGCAAACACAAATATTTAATTTTTATAATAAATGTTTATAATGATTTACTCAAATATACATATTATAATTATATACACATAGTTTTAAATGTAACCAAAATTACGGAAGCCGCTCACCCGACACAACCCCATATGCATTTGACGCTACGCGTGGCTTGGCACTGCGCACATGTTGCATGCCAAATGCGTACCCTTCTCGATTCCAGCAATATGGGGGCTTGAATCTGCACACCCACCGTGATAGGTGCACGATAGGTACACGACTCCACTATTTATCGGATAAAAAAAATATATATATATATAAATATTTTAAAAGACATTACATATTTAAAATAAAAGGAAAAAAATAAGAAAAAATAATTATAGGATATTACAAAATATCAGTAAAAAAAAGATAGGTTTTATGAATATTATACTTACAAATTAGCATTCAAAAAACCTTTGAAATTCATTGAAAAAAATATAGGTTTTAAGCACGTTATAGTTAGAAATTAGCATTTAAAAGTTAGTTAGTTGGACATTTCACTCATACAAAACCATAGAAATTCCACTGTTATAGTTAGTTCAGCTAACTATAACTAGCACTTCCGCAACGCACTGCTGATGACGTCAAATATTACATCATTCACAACATGGTTAGTGACATCACTGATGACATCACTGATGACATCTCTAATGACATCACTGATGACATCATCCACGTGAACATCTGATGTACCTCCTCACCCTCTAATATAACCTTTGATGCACTCACTGTAAAATACAGACTACCATTTTCTAAACCATCAACACACTAATACCAGTTACTACATATGCACTCACTGATTCCAAGGTCTACACACACACACATTCACTCATTCACCCATACAACCGCTCATACATGCAGTCACTCATCAATACACTACTATCATATGCACTCATACACCTATACAGAAACTCACACACCTTCACTTATCCAAGTACACACTCATCCATACAGCCAATCTCACAATCACTGACTCCCAAGTATAGTACTTTACATACTCCAGCTCTCACATACACTGCCTTTTATAAATGTAGTTACTTGGACATGTACCCCTGAGACATCCAACACACCACACACACACTCACCCACCCATACAGCCCTTCCCAGATGCACTCTTGAACCCAAAACACCCAATGAATCACCCACTCACACATCTATGCAAAGAGTCACAACACACCACCCACCCACACAGACACTCAGGCACCCATACAGACGCTCAGACAATCAGTCAATAACCCATATAGACACTCATGCAGCTATTCACCAACCCATGCAGCTCCTTACACACCAACTGACAGACTGATAAAGACATTCACACCGTTCAGTCACTAACACATGCATTCAGTAAGGCACGTTGAATCACTCACTTATACAGTCAGTCATGTACCTACTAAATCATCCATTCAGACACACTTATCATCCAGTGACTGTGTGTTTCTGTAAAGTTCAAAAATACATTATATATATATTGATTGAATTTTACTCCTGTGAGACATTGCTGCATGCCCGCTGCACCCTTAAATAAATTCGTTTGGTAAATGACCGACTCAGTGTGGACTCATTCTACAGCAGGCACTCTGTGTTTTGGATTTGAAGCGGCCTCGCCTGAGCCGCGAATAGAGCCCTTGTGTTCTGGTGAGCACCCCAGCAATGACGCCAACCGACGCCGCCGCACATGGACTGGGTACTAGTATTGAGGGAAGCACTGTGACAGCGGTGGCTTGAGCCATGCCCCACACCCCACTTGGGATTAATTTTATTTCACCGTTGAGTGGCAAGACGCAGTAGCTCACTGCAGCAGCACTGCACTTCATTTACCAGCAGGCCATGGGTGTGGCAACACCCATTGGGGCGGGACTCATGACTTCAAAATGGTGCGAAAAATACTGTGCCTTAACCACTCCAGTCTCTGCCTCTGAAGAAGTGGACAACATGAAACGCGTCAGGCAGCATGATTGAATTTTACTCCTGTGAGACATTGCTGCATCCCCACTGTACCCTTCAATAAATTAGTTTGGTGATTGATGGACTCAATGTGGGCTCGTTCTACAGCAGGCACTCTGTGTTTTGGATTTGAAGTGGCCTCGCCTGAGCCGCGAATAGAGCCCTTGTGTTCTGGTGAGCACCCCACCGACGACGCCAAACGACGACGCCGCACATGGTCTGGTGCCAGTATTGAGGGAAACACTGTGACAGCGGTGGCTTGAGCCATGCCTCAAACCCTACATGGGATTCATTTTATTTCACCGTTGAGTGGCAAGACGCAGCAGCTCACTGCAGCAGCACTGCACTTCATTTACCAGCAGGCCATGGGTGTGGCAACGCCCATTGGGGCGGGACTAATAACTTCAATATGGTGCGAAAAATACTGTGCCTTAACCACTTCAGTCTCTGCCTCTGAAGAAGTGGACAACACGAAACGCGTCAGGCAGCATGATTGAATTTTACTCCTGTGAGACATTGCTGCATACCTACTGCACCCTTCAATAAATTTGTTCGGTGATTGACCGACTCAGTGTGGGCTCGTTCTACAGCAGGCACTCTGTGTTTTGGATATATATGTATATATATATATATATTGACTGAAAAAACCATAGGTTTTAGGCCATATATAGTTAGGGATTAGCATTTACAAAACCTTAATTACTCGCACAAAACCATAGAAATTCGCATATATAGTTAAATGCAATAACTATATATCGCGCACCCGCAATCCACTGCTGATGATGTCACATATTACATGATTCATGACATGGTCAGTGACATCACTGATGACATCACTGATGACATCTCAAATGACATCACTGACAACATCACTGATGACATCATCCAGTGACTGTATGTTTCTGTAAAGTTAAAATATGTCTTGCATATTGAAGAATGAGTGGATGTATAAGTGTCTGGATGAAGGATTTAGTAGGTGCATGACTGACTGTATGAGAGAGTGATTAAATGTGTCTCACTGAGTGCATGGGTTAGTGACTAAACTGTCTTAATTTGTGCATCAATATATCTGTTGTTCTATGAACTGCTGCATGTGTTGAACAGTAGCTATATGAGTAACTATATAGGTTATTGATTGGTTGCCCACGTATTTGTATGGGAGAGTAA
Organism: Lissotriton vulgaris; assembly: GCF_964263255.1. NCBI lineage: Eukaryota > Metazoa > Chordata > Amphibia > Caudata > Salamandridae > Lissotriton > Lissotriton vulgaris. Next base: position 47,181 of record NW_028242025.1, on the reverse strand, counting down.
ATGTGTGTGTGGGGGTGGCTGGGAGGTGTGTGACTCTGTGCATACATGTGTGAGCAGTTGATTCAGTAGATGTATGGGTTCAAAAGTGCATGTGAAAACAGCTGTATGGGCGGTTGACTATCAGCATGAGTGCATTGGTGAGTAATTGGATTTCTCAGTGCTACATGTCAAAGTAAGTACATATGTAAAACACAGTACATGTAAGAGTTGACATATATAAATAACTGTGCATAAGAGCCAGTGAATGTGTGAGTGGCTGTATGGATCATTGTGAACTTGTATCAGGGATTGTATAAGAGAGTAAATATGTGTTAGTATATGTTTGATTAAGTAAGGTGTGTATAACTGTATAGTTGAGGAAATGTAGGTGTGATTGATTCTTTGCATGACTGACTAGGTGTGTGAGTAACTCCATGGATGAGTGACAGTCTGTGAGAGTCTGTTTACACTGATTGTATCTAAGGTTATATTAGAGTCTGAAGAGGTTGATCGTATTATCACATGAATGATATCATCAGCGATGTGATCAGTAATGACAAATGAGATGTTATCAGTGATTTTATCAGTGATGTCATTTGAGATGTCATCAGTGATGTCATCAGTGATGTCACTGACCATGTCATGAATGATGTCATTTGAGATGTCATCAGTGATGTCATCAGTGATGTCACTGACCATGTCATGAATGATGTAATATGTGACATCATCAGCAGTGGATTGCGGGTGCGCGATATATAGTTATTGCATCTAACTATATATGCGAATTTCTATGGTTTTGTGCGAGTAAATTAAGGTTTTGTAAATGCTAATCCCTGACTATATATGGCCTAAAACCTATGGTTTTTTCAGTGAATTTCAATGGTTTTTAAATAGCAAATATCTATAGCTGTAACATATATTCTTATTCTAATTCACAAATATATATATATATATTTTTTAAGCAAAGGACCCAGATGCATTTACAGTTTATCACTAACAATGTTCCAGGCTAATGTATTTTCACGGGAAATTAACAACTGTCCAGCAAGTAAAATATTCCTATTTCATGAAAAAGGACGTTTCTTCGTCCCATGAGGGAGTCGTTGAGCAAAAGACACTCGGCCTGCTGTCTTAGTCGCTGATAGGCCTGATTATCGGATTTTTATCGATCACTTTATGTTGCAACAGTGGAAAACAAAACAGCCCTTGCCCATTTATTTTTACAGCATTCCTGCGTATTATACCCTACCCCCAAACAGTATTTTGCCTGTTACCATAGTAGTAGTTTATGGAACACTTACGTCAGCACATAGGTTAAAATTTCACCACAATATGTTACTAATGAGTGAGCTTCAGCATTATAGTTCAAATTATAAATATCATTTCTATTGATGACTGCTACCCTCACAAAAAAACAGACGAATGTACTTTTTTAATTAACTTTTATTAAAACAATAACTGGAACTATAACTAAAAGATAACACTACAATAAATAACTAGAACTATAAGTAACAAAACAATATAATAAACAACATATAATATGGAGTCCAACATAAGTATTGTAGTTAATCTGCAAAACAAAAAGAAAAATTCATGGTAAAAATTAGATTGAAGTGACTAAATGAAATCAAACATCACAAGTCAAAGTATGCCATCCTAATATCTAACTATCCATACTTATACAGAGATCCGCCCTATATCAGACTCATATGTACAAGTGTATATTGTAGATTATCTGCCACCAAAAGCCTCTCAAGTACCTATATCCGTTACTTTTTAACTTCGTTGAGTAGTCATATTGTGAGTATTTACCTTAAAGTTGTAAACTTTTTATTGATTATTGCTATTTGAGATATTCCCTGTCTACAAACAGAGAAGAATAGGAATATTCTGTCTCCCTTTGCAGATAGTGAAGGATAGGTAATGCGGACTTTTGTCCCCAGTTGTAATCCGTCATGCCTGTTTTTCTACCCACTGATTGATTGATTGGCTGGACATTTATTGTTCAAGGAATAGTTCTAACAAGGTATTCTCTGTTTGCAAATAACGTGAAATAGAAATATTCTGCCTAGTCTTTGCAAGTAGTGAAGGATGGGTAATGCGGACCTTTGTCCCCCGTTGTAATCTGTCATGCCCATCTACTCCCCACTGATTGAGAAACTAGTTCCACCCGGACCATTTATTAGAGGTACATCATCTGGCTCAACCGGAGAGCACCCCTAATAAAGAAGACATATGTAAAATACGAAGTAAAAACTATATCCTGTTAAACAGAAACTTTACAATGAAACACACTTGAAAAAGAAGGGAAAGAAATCATACAAAATCAGTAGGCCACTGATGAGTTTTTGACTTCGCTAGAAATAAGAAACATGGAAGTGGTGAGAGAAGCCAAGCTTGACGTTACAGCAGCCATGAGGTAGCTAACCTCCGCCACCCCCCCCACTGCTCCAAGCATGTCTGTCCCACCGCCCGCCACACCCAATAACGGTAACATGAAATAGATACAAATCAGCAGATAACTACCCCCATTCCGGAAACTCCCGAAGTGCAACAGGTCCACGGTTACGCCCATCCGGAAGATGAGGCCTCGACACGTGCAGGGCGGGGCCCGACTAGCCGCCATCAGCCGGAGAAGTCATGGGATGGCCGGCCCGGAATGTGCTGGTCTTCCCATTCTCTTCTGGCGCCCTGCAGGCCACGGGGGGGGATGTCTTGCCTCTGCCTCCGACCCCCCCCCCCTCTTATCGCCTGGTCCGGACATCACGGATATCAACGCCAGGTGTCGGCGTGGGGTGCGCTGGGAGGAAGAGGCGGCGCGAACGAGCCTCTCCCACCCCCCCAGGTGGGGGCCCCTCAGCTGCACCCCCAATGCTCCACTCACCCAACAAAAGGGTCGTCACGTAAGGTGCACCAGGAGAGGAGCCGAGGCCGACGGGAACTCTAGCTGCGACAACACTGGAGAGGAATGTCTTGCAAATGCCACCGACCCTCCCCTCGTATCTCCTGGTCTGGCCCCGGCTTGGTATGAGCTCCCCGTTCGGTCCTGAAGCAGCGCCCTGCAGGCCACGGGGGAGGGATGTCTTGCCTCTGCCTCCGACCCCCCCCCTCTTATCGCCTAGTCCGGACATCACGGATATCAACGCCAGGTGTCGGCGTGGGGTGCGCTGGGAGGGAGAGGCGGCGCGAACGAGCCTCTCCCACCCCCCCAGGTGGGGGCCCCTCAGCTGCACCCCCAACACTCCACTCACCCAACAAAAGGGTTCGTCCACTCTTGCGATGCAGCGGCGCTGCACTCACCCGACAGTCTCGGTTACTTTTGCGTTACAACAACGCTTTTCAGTTCAGCCTGAAAATGACTCCTGCGTCCAGAAACGTTCTCCTCAACTTTGAAGATTCTATAAGAGCCACGGGGGCCCCCGACCCCCGATGAGAAATGACTGCCATGATCACCCACGGAACGACCACGACGTAGCCGAGGGACGTCGGCGCGCTCATGCCGGCGCCGGCCTCAGTCTTGAAATGATCAAAATCCTGCAAGACTACCAACTTGATCAGTTCCGGTGGGACACCAGTATGACCCGGTAGGAGAAATTGTTTCCTCCCACCCCACATTCACTGATGGTTCATGTCACCAGTCCCCTCTGCTACCCTTCAACAAAAACTTTTGGACTACCGAAAGAGGTCCCGGTCCAACCACGACTTGGTGGAGACATTTTGACCTTCCTGACCTCACCCAAAATGGCGCTGGTACAAATGAAACTCTCAACTCCTTGTTGTGCCCCGATTGCTCAGCCTTGATATCATGAGATATGTATGCAGTTTTTACCACATGAATTCATATGGGATAAGACTGATTACACGTTCGAACAATGAATTGATATTAAGTTCTAATGCCTCATTGATTACTGTATTTATTATTGAAGGTTGGAATTGTCGACACTAATGGTACTTGCTCACAATGAATTATCGATATGATTTTGTTTTACTTGTCGCACTTTTTACTATGAAATCAACGACCACTGACTCTGTTATGTTTTCCACAAATAAACACCCCCCCCCATTTACAGTTCCAGCCTGCTCCGTGGCCGGCCCACGGGGTTGTAGGCCCATATTTGGGCACCAACATTTTTATTAAAGTTTTTTGAAAAAGCAAACGTAGTTGTAACGCGTACATTGGTAAGTTTCGAAGAAATGGCCACTGTTTCCGTTTTTTTTTTTTTTTAAAAAGCAGGTGAAATGAAGCAGCTCAATTAGTTAAGGGTTAAAAAGTATAGTACGCAGAAACATTGAAAATATGAATGGTCCAGGTTTGTTGTATGTGTTTTTCATTTTTGTACAGCATAAAGCAATCGATAAAGATCCTGGTATTTAGCCTCTACTTTATATGCTACCTGTATCAGGGAAGATGTTTTAAATGCCCCTAAGCCACCCCGAAGGAATGTCACCTGGCCCCCCTAGTACGAACGAAAACGACCCCGTACCACTGTAGGTTATCTCTCTTCCTCAAAAATGACTAAAATTACTTTCTAGGACGTTTTGGACATTGATGATTTTCATATAATCTATTTATTAAAGTAATACTCATCTCTCCGCACGAAATTATTTTCCACATGCTATACAAGTCAATCTCATCTGCCCAAAGTTCTTTTGCAGATTTGGGACCGTTTCCCTTGCCTCTGACTCACTTATTGCTAAGTCATTGATGGATGTTTTTGCCGGTCGAGGGTTATCCACCAAATCTCGAAGTTGTGCTTTAGAATAATTAGGAGGGTGCCACCTCTCCATGTGCCGATGCATGGTATGATTACCATAGCTATATTTTTTTCGGTCCCTCTCAAGAGTTTTTTTTTTTGCAGATGAAGCAGATAACGAACCTGGCATTAACTTGGGACGTTCTTGGATTTTTTTTTCAGAAACTTTTACATCACTGTGTCATTTCTTTGTCTATCCTGGTTAAAGCAATGTCATATAAATAGTTGTTTAAAAAGTTTTTTTTAACATGTTTACTTTGTTGGAGCGTTGTATATATTTATAAGTTATTAAAGTGTTATAATCCTACAACTTTGTTGGAGTGCTATATATTTTTAATGTGACACATAATTGTGAAGACTTTGATGTACAAAAAGGCATCCCTGGAATCTTTCGCTTCAGGCTCGGTCCCACACACCCTTACAGTGAGAATCCCCTCCCCAATCACAATACAGGATCGTTATCAGATAGTAGGAACGCGTGTGGTGTAACGGATCTCATGAGGTGGCGACCTTGATCTACTGTAACTCCTTTAAACAGGGGTGATTCTTTACAGTTGGGGCCATAAACTACATCCGCAGGGCTAGGTGATAGCCTGGGACCGGCCTGGACAATCAGACACAGAGGAAGAGGAGTGTCAGAGGGTGCGGTAGTGAATAGGGTGAAAGGGAGGTGTCGGGCGGGCACAGGGTGTGATACTCAGGGAAGAGCAGCGCAGATGGGGGGAAGTTTATGGCCCATGCATCAGAGAGAGAGCAGGGGTGACCAGTGCGTGGGGGAGATGCTTGCGAGGGTGGGGAACCATGCTGAGGATCGGCGGCGTGCAGAGAGTGGGTCTGGTCAAGGCATCTAAAATGGCTGCCGTGCACGACAAAAGTGTGGCATTGGAAAAAAGCAAGATGGCGCAGACAATGTTTATCAATACTGATTAATTTATAACAATTATTTTTTACAATATATTTACTCGCAGTGTCAAAATGGCGATCAACACTTCCTAATTTCCTTCGAATCGAACGTTAACAGAAGTCAAGCGGCAAAAAAAAAAAAACGCTCACGCGCAACCGCTGGAAGACAAGTATCAACATATATGAGCCTCCTCAACCACCCTCAGAAAACATAGGGGGTCAGGATACGTCTCCCGTACCCCCTTATACCCAATACTCACATAGTTTTTCCTCCATCTAGTAATTTAATTAAATCGAAACACAAAATGGCGAATTCCCGTTTCGCGTCCCGATTCGCTACCCAGTTCGCGAACCGGGAAGCGCTTCTACCGCGAAAAAATAATTTTTTTTTATTTTCCCCACGGGACCCTTTAATAACCCCAACATCATTCCTAGGGGGTCAAGAGGGGTCTACCTTGCCCCCTTTCATTAAATTCCCTCTTCGTTTTTCTCCTCCTCTTGTCTCTCGATCCTACCGAGAGACAAGATGGCGGCCGCACCGGACTGTTTAGAATGTTGACAGACACCGGAGAGCCAATCAGCTTCGCTTCGCAAAGCGCCGTTACGCGAAAAGTACGCGATCTAGGACGCTGTCACAGATATATCTGTTTTTTTAAACGTTAATTTCTCAAAATCCACTGGAGCACATATATTGAGACCCAGCAAAGGCACATCGGGCTAAGAGTCCCTATAATTTTGCCAAGTTTCGTGTAAATCCATTCAGCCGTTCGAGCTAAAAGTGAGGCCAAAGGCCCTATGGAAAAATGAATGGGAAAAACGCGTTTTGGGACCCCCCTTTTTTCTCGGCCCCCCCTAGACGAAACCCCCCCAAATTTTCAGGGGCTGCTCAGAAACAAAATGTGCCAAAATGTGCCACTGCGGAGAAGCGTGGCTCAGTGGTTAGAGGCGGCAGACCCAGAAGCTGAGATCGGCCGTGGACCAGGGTTCGATTCCCCGCCTCGGCGGGTCTCGGGCTCAAAAATTCCACGGAGTCGACAATTCTCGCTCTGGTGCCTACTCGACTCACGGGGTCACACTCTGCGACTCTGGGCAATAGCTTGCTTAATCTCCACAACGGCCCCTCGCGGCGGGATGCCTGGCTTTCACCTTGTGGATACCCGGCCGGGGTATCTCACAGGGGAATACCAGGACGGGTTCCCTAAGCAAGCGCCTTGAGGCCCCTGGGTTAAAGCGCGCTATATAAATCGAAGTACATTTACATTTACATTCACTTTCCTGAAAATTTCAGCCGATTCCGTCCACAAACGCCAAAGTTATTAGACATAGAATTTTCAAAAGTTCCATAGAGAAAAAATCCTAAGTATATATACCTACTGGGGACCGCCAGTAGGTAATATATATATATTTATATATATTCATGTGATCAAGGGCAGACCCTGCCCGAAACGCGTCATGCCAAATTTCAGCGGCAAAATGGTTAAATAAACGCCTGCTGTGACACTCTGCAACTCGTGTGGTGGTCCGTATTTTCTGTGGGTTCATCCTGGAAACAGAACTTAATCCATATTTATATATATATATATATATATATATATATATATATATATATATATATATATATATGGCTCTCCGGTGTCTGTCAACATTCTAAACAGTCCAGACCGACCGCCATCTTGTCTCTCGGTAGGATCGAGAGACAAGAGGAGGAGAAAAACGAAGGGGGAATTTAATGAAAAGGGGCAAGGTTGACCCCTCTTGACCCCCTAGAAATGATGTTGGGGTTATTAAAGGGTCCCGTGGGGCAAATAAAAAAAAATCGATTTTTCGCAGTAGAAGCGCTTCCCGGTACGCGAACCGGGTCGCTCACCGGTAGCGGAACGGGAGTTCGCCATTTTGTGTTTCGGTGGAATTTAATAACAAGATGGAGGAAAAACAATGTGGGAAATGGGTATAAGGGTGCATGGGAGACGCATCCTGACCCCCTAGGTTTTCTGAGGGTGGCTGAGGAGGTTCATATATGTTGGAATAAAAAAGAAATTTTGGAATTTTTCGCGCGGTTAGCTGCCGGTACGCGAACCGGGAAGCGAACATAAGTGAAAATTAGTGAAAAAAGGTACATTCGAAATTTGGAAAGACTAATTATAGTTAAGGTAGCTATGAAAAGAGCTTTTGGGTTCTGTGTAAGTTCTAGGTACTTATAAGTAGGTACCAATACACAGTCTGTTTCCCTCATCTGAGAAGTGCACACCATCTCCTCTGTAGATATCTTGTATGTATTAACGCAAGTTATTGTTGTAGATGGCACCCATTCCATGGTCTCTCATATAAGCTGAAACAGACTTATTTACATGCTTCCTCGCTTTCTCAATTTGTGGACAAAATTGATTGGACCACCTCCATTTCTGTCTTTGGCATATATTGGCATATATTAACCAAGGCAGTTTGAGGGAAAAGTGCCATTAATTGCTCAAAGGTGTCCTTTAAGAGCATTTCCAGACCTACCCCAGTCAAAGTGCCCAAATCATTTCCTCCACTGTGCACTATTATGAGGTCAGGGTTTGGCAAATGCAAAAAGGTTTTCCCCAATGGTATCAATTGGTGACATCTCAATCCTCTTTGCCCAATCCATTTGATATCCACATTTTGTAAATTGAGGTTGTGTAAATTTCTGTTATCAGCATACCTGTGAGCCCAGTGGATGTAGCTATGTCCAAGAATCCAGACAGAAAACATGGCGAGAGGAGGTTCTGCTGCTGTCAGATGAAGTGTGGGAATGAAATGGCAGTTGAAACAGTAGGAGTTTGTAATGAAAAAAAACTGTAGAGTTTCAGTGCTAATGGTTCATTAGCAGTGATTGGTGGATTTCCATTGCTGAAAACAGAAAGTTAGGGTGCATGGATGTGTTCTTTGAAAGATGTAATTTGAATGGTTAAGAAAAAATGATTTTATGAAAGATTGCAGTGGATTAGCAGGTGTACTGAGAGTTGGGAGTTCATTTGAAACATTGTTGTGTGAACTTGTAAACATGAGAGGTCTGTCAGGAGGTAGTTGCTATGGAAAAAGGGCAGAAAGGGCAGAGGGGGGAAGGGTGTTGATTTGAAAAAAGTGAGGGAAGAGTTTTGATTGGGTGACAAGAGAGATATGTCTGATGAATATCAGCATTTTTGTGCCTTTCTTGGTTGCAGCCTCGGGAGTGCATACCTTTTGCTCTGCTAAAGAAAAATTGGTGTGTTTCTGAGACTGTTTTGAAATTCAAAAAGCATTTGGTAAGGTGAGATTTGGTTCCTTTATTTTAGAAAGAGACTAGTATGCTTTTTGGAGAAAATAAGGAAGCCAGCTGTGTTTTTAAAATGTTGTTTTGTGTCAAGTGTTTGCATTATGTTTTCCAAGAAGATTTTGCATTCTTTTACAAATTGTAATTGTAGATAATGTGAAGTATTAGTACTGACAAGGTGTGGTTGTACATAGGAGCTGTGCTGTGTTTTCAAATTATGATCAGAAAATCGTTTTTAAGGAAAAGGAATGCTTTCTAAATTTATAAGAATTTATTTACTTGCGATGTGACTCCTGCAATGCGTCGCTTTTGTGGAATAGATGCATGATGCATCTGTGCTGTTTATGCCCCATGGTGCTCCACAGTGTCAATGTCAAAAGTGATGCATAAGTGGTGCAAGGGCCTTCTAAATACGCCTCCATGTGTGCTTGGCTATTTTAAGTCATTTCCCCCTGGTGCAAGTTCCTTGTAAATACGCCGTCATGTGTGCTTGACCATTTCAAGTCACTTTCCCCTGGTGCAAGGGCCTTGTAAATACGCCCCCATGTGTGCTTGGCCATTTCAAGTCACTTCCCCCTGGTGCAAGGGCCTTGTAAATACGCCCTCATGTGTGCTTGGCAATTTTAAGTCACTTCCCCCTGGTGCAAGGGCCTTGTAAATTTGCCCCCATGTGTGTTTGGCAATTTTATGTGACTTCCCCCTGGTGCAAGGGCGTTGTAAATACGCCCCCATGTGTGCTTGGCTATTTCAAGTCACTTCCCCCTGGTGCAAGGGCCTTGTAAATATGCCCTCATGTGTGCTTGGTAATTTAACGTCACTTCCCCCTGGTGCAAGGGTCTAGTAAATATGCCTTCATGTGTGCTTGGCAATTTTAAGTCAATAACAATAACATCAACAATGTCTGTTCTGGAACAATCTCTAAATAGAAATAGAGTCTCGAAATTAGTTGAGATTAACATATAACAGAGCAGAGGTCATATGTAGAAGCATTCCATTCCATTGCTATTTTCTACCATCAAGTATGTTGCAAAATCACTACCTCTTCATTGGTGGATGTACTGGCCACAGGTCGGGGGTTATCCACCAGATCACGTACTTGAGCAGCACTGTAATTTATAGGGTGCCACCTTTCCATATGGCGATGCATGGTATAATTACCATAACTGTATTTCTTCTCTGTTCCTCTGGACAGTTCATTTTTACAAATCAGGCAGGTAACATACCGGGCATTTACCTTTTTTTGTTCTGGGGGAAATGAAAAAAATTGCCAAATAAAATTTTCTTTAACATGGGACCTCCTTGGCTGTTCAGGTAGAAACCTCCCTGTCCCTTGCTCCTCTTCCTCTTCTTCCTCTTCTTCCTCCTCTTGTTGTAGGATGACATGAGGAGGTGGTCCTCTCTTCCTAGGAGGTTGTGGTGGTGGTGGGGGTCCACCAGCTGTAGCAATCAATGAAGCCATTTCTATGGTGTTAAAAAAAGGTCTTTCTCTCATAAAAATGAAAGTCAGAGTGAGGAAAAAAGGTAGGGCTTTCATAATTTGGGCAAAAAAAAAATTCTAAACCAATGAAAAGTGTTATTTTTAGGTCATATGACCAAGCCTTCCATCATTAGGAAACCAAAAGTAAAATGAACCAATGAAAAGTTTTATAAACAAGTCACATGACCTGTTATACTTACGTTACGCGCTCCGCGCCGCGCCCCGGATCGCTTCCGGGGTGCTGCACTTTGCGCCTCGGTTCGCGTTCCGGAGCGCTTCCGGGTGCGCTAACGCGGCGCGTCATAAGACGCATTACGCGGTAACGTGATACGTCGCGCTTACGCGAAGCGTCACGATGTTGCTTTCTAACGCGGTAGTTGCGCTAACGGAACGTTTACCGGTTCGCGGACCGGGTCGCGGAACAAAATGAAGCTAACGGGAAGCTGCCCGGTTCGCGGACCGGCAGCGAAACAAAAAAAAAATTATTAAAAAAAAATATAAATAAAAAAATTATATTACAAAAATATCAAATATATTTTTGAATTAGAATAAGAATACATTTTACAGCTTTTGGTATTTGCTATTAAAAAAACATTGAAATTCACAGAAAAAACCATAGGTTATAGACCATATATAGTCGGAATAAGCATTTGCAAAACCTTAAAAATTCACTGAAAAAACCATAGGTTATAGACCATATATAGTTAGGGATTAGCATTTACAACACCTTATTTTACTCGGACAAAACCATTGAAATTCGCATATATAGTTAGTTGCACTAACTATATATCGCGCACCCGCAATCCACTGCTGATGATGTCACATATTACATCATTCATGACATGGTCAGTGACATCACTGATGACATCACTGATGACATCTCAAATGACATCACTGATGACATCTCAAATGACATCACTGATGACATCACTGATGACATCTCAAATGACATCACTGATGACATCACTGATGACATCTCATTTGACATTACTGATCACATCACTGATAATATCATTCATGTGATAATACGATGAACCTCTTTAGACTCTAATATAACCTTAGATACAATCAGTGTAAACAGACACTCACAGATTGTCACCCATCAATGGAGTTACTCATACATCTAGTCAGTCATGCAAAGAATCAATCACTCCTCCATTTCCTCAACTATACAGTTATACACACCTTACTAATTCAAACATATTCTAACACATATTTACTCTCTTATACAATCCCTGATACAAGTTCACAATGATCCATACAGCCACTCACACATTCACTGGCTCTTATGCACAGTTATTTATATATGTCAACTCTCACATGTACTGTGTTTTACATATGTACTTACTTTGACATGTAGCACTGAGATATCCATTCACTCACCAATACACTCATGCACACAGTCAACTGCCCATGCAGCTGTTTCCACATGCACTTTTGAACCCATACATCTAGTGAATCAACTGCTCACACATCTATGCACAGAGTCATACACCTCCCAGCCAACCACACACATACTCAGTCTCCCATACAAATACTTGGGCAATCAATTAATAACCCATATAGTTACTCATATAGCTACTGATTAACACATGTAGCAGTTTACAGAACAACAGACATAATGATGCACAAATTAAGACAGTTTAGTCACTAACCCATGCACTCAGTGAGACACATTTAATCACTCACTCATACAGTCAGTCATGCACCTACTAAATCCTTCATCCAGACACTTATACATCCACTCATTCTTCAATATGTAAGACATATTTTAACTTTACAGAAACATACAGTCAGTGGATGTTGTCATCAGTGATGTCATCAGTGATGTCATTTGAGATGTCATCAGTGATGTCATCAGTGATTTGACGTCATTTGAGATGTCATCAGTGATGTCATCAGTGATGTCACTGACCATGTCATGAATGATGTAATATGTGACATCATCAGCGGTGGATTGCGGGTGCGCGATATATAGTTAGTGCAACTAACTATATATGCGAATTTCAATGGTTTTGTGTGAGTAAAATAAGGTTTTGTAAATGCTAATCCCTAACTATATATGGTCTATAACCTATGTTTTTTTCAGTGAATATATATATATATATATATATATATATGTAGATAGATAGATAGATATATTCATATATATATATATATATATATATATATATTCACTGAAAAACCATAGGTTACAGCCACGTTATAGTTAGGGATTAGAATTTAAAAAACCTTAGAAATTCACTGAAAAAACATAGGTTTCACACATGTTGTAGTTAGCTGGACATTTCACTCATACAAAACCATTGAAATCCCTGTTATAGTTCGTTCAGCTAACTATAACTCGTGCGCCAGCAATGCACTGCTGATGACATCACATATTACATCACACATGACATGGTCAGTGTTTTTTATATCTTCAATTCCCCAATCTGTATCCTTACACTTCCAGTAAACACTACCACACTTCTGTTTCAGTATTGTAATGACCATACAGCACTATGTGCTTATCGATACACTATTCTAAAAGAATTCATTCGCTACATTAAAACACTATTCAGCAGATGTACAATAAGTGGTACATCCCCAGAGATATGACAGTTATTGTGTACTGTGATAGCACCTTCTTCTGGCGCAGGACTTTATAATGTGATGTACCTTCCACACACCATGGCACATCTTTTTCATTACCAGTGCATCACACAAGAGACGCAACAGCTGTGTTAAAAGAGGCACAAGGGGGTTGTAAATCCACCTGTAACACATAGAAATTCATCCAGGCAGTTTCACTAGCAGTGCAAATTGAAGCATAGACTTATAACATATTTAGGTGCCCATGTTACATTCAAGTGCTTCAGAGGTAATAAAGTATACTATAGGTAAACTGCCTATAGATTTATGCTGTAGCAGTTCCTTATAGTTCTGCACTTTCACATTCAGCATACACTAGCAATGTATTCATTAATTCATTTATGAACTACACATTCATTCTGAGAAACTTTAGTACACTAACATAGAAACATAGTTCTTTCTTTGACCAGTGAAGGTAGTTCTAAAAAGAACTGGTTTGTTTTTTTAGTTTTTTTAGTGTTTTGTCAACAAGTTTTTTTTTAAACCAAAAAAATGGAACTTGAACCCAAAAAGTGTCCAACAGGAAAAAAATAATGCAAAAAAACAACTAATGTCGAGGACAGCGATACTCCTGCTTCCAGCATTTCATCAGGTCAATAGACTGTTCCCCGTAACAAAAGTTTATTGCAATAAATGCATAGAATTTTAACTTGAGCAAAATCAGGATCAATTTGTGGGTGTGGACTGCTTGGTGCAAATGCTGCTGCAGCAGTTGATGTGCTTGGTGCAGTAGCAGGTGGGTTGTCCTGCAACCTCCGTCTTGCAGCTCAAGCAAAGTTGTTGGGGTGCAAGTTCTTCACGTGTCGCACCATATTTGCCGTGCCAAAGGAGTATTTTTTAGATGGATCACCCCTTGAAAGAGTTGCTTGGCACATTTTACAGGTTACCTTTGGAGCATTAACCTTTTTTTGCCCTTCTGGAAAAGTAAATAACTTCCAAATTAGAGATTCTTTTCTCTTCTTTGGAGGTTCTTTAGGAAGGAAACCTTCCTCTGAAGAATTGCTGGAAGATGAGTCAATTGCTGTTATAATGGTGATCTTCCTTCTATTTGACGGGATTCTCAGAAGAGATGCTTCTTGTTAGAAAGTCAAAGTAGAATGATTAAAATGGGACGGAAATTTCAACAGTTGGAATTGGAAGTGTAATTAACCAATCAAATCTCTTATTTTAAAGTCACATGGCTTTGCGTATGCTTACGGTGTGCTTACGGTGCTCTTACGATGCAAATACGCATGACGTTCCACTGCGATTTGTGTAATTTCTTTGAAAAGTAATATACAATTTAAAAAAAAACTACTTTTATAATTACTCTAGATAATGTGTTCTGTTAGTATGTACATTAAATACATAAATATATGTTTTTAAACAATTAAAAACAATTGCACCTTTCGCGTACGGGGTGCCGTACATGACGTCACACGGAAGCTTTGATCGGAAGCGTAACGTCAAAGCCTATTCGTAGCATATGAGTGGGTACGCGCTGAGAATGATTAGCAGTACAAAGTATGGTGCGATCACCCTCTCAGTGTCAAATCAGAGCACATGGCGCGCTCCGAGAATGGTTACAAGTGGTCACTCATTGGAGATCCGATTCTGGGACTGCCTCTGCGCACATGATAACCCCGCCCCCGTATCTCTCTGTTGTTAATTGTTGGTGCACACACTCACACTTGCACATGCGCTGTGCACGCCCGCCCGTACTCCCCAGATGTCTCCACCTAGCTTTCTTGCTATTACTAAGCCTGGAAGCCAATACATCAGCCAATGGGAGGTCGCCCAGAACCGTCATTCTTGTAGAGCACAAAAACGCTACTAATGATGGCCCTGGGCTTGGTTTGGTCAGCCCCTGCATTTCCCATATAATGCAGGGACTGACGTGAGCATTATCTCTTTCGCCTACCTGTGCTGCGGTAACAGTTAGACTCTTGTCATCGTCAATTGTACTAAAAACTGTTTGCTCAAGCGGAGGAGGACTCATGACACTCTACGTGGTGTCACTACTGCTGCTGCCCAGCCAGGCCACCATAGGCGCAGTGGCGGCGGCGCCCGTGCCCAGCCCACCCCACCCCAGGCCCAGCCAAAGCCCCAGCCTTTGAAGACAAGACAAGAGACAACAGACTCAAAGGTAGAAAAGCCGTCACAAAATCAGCCTCCACTGTAAATTGTACCTGTATCAAAGTATTTTTTTTTTACTGTGTCACGTGGCCCTCCCAGCTCTGTTTTACTTCATTTTTGTGCGCCACATTCTTTTAAATAAATTGTGCGTGCATACATTTCTGTGTCGTATTTTTGAAGTATCACGTGCTTTAGCCTGTATTGTTATAAATTGTGCATTCATAATAGTATTATTTTTTTACTGCGTCACGTGCCCCTCCCAGCTCTGTTTTGCTTTATTTTTGTGCACCACATGTTATGTTATGTTATGTTAAGCTGTTTTATAGCGCGCACAATTACTGCCGGAGTATCCTGGCGCTATGTGCTTCATCGTATTTGCTCCCTCCCAATCCTCCCGTGACTTTTAATATTTATTGCGACCTCATGTGACCTTCCCAGGCCTCTATTCTTATGGATCGTATATGATTGATCGTAATATTTCCTTCTGCGTCCCGGAGCCCTCTTAGGCCTTTTTTAAATAAATTGTGCATGCATGAATTTCTGTGTCTTATTTTTGAACTGTGTCACGTGCTTTAGCCTGTATTGTTATAAATAGTGCGTTCATAATCGTATTATTTTTTTTACTGCGTCACGTGCCCCTCCCAGCTCTGTTTTACTTTATTTTTCTGCACCACATGCTTTGTGCTTCTTCATATTTGTTCCCTCCTAATCCTCCTGTGACTTTTAATATTTATTGCTGCCTCACATGGCTTTCCCAGGCCTCTATTCTTATTGATTGTATATGGCTGATCGGAATATTTCCTTCTGCGTCACGGGACCCTCCTAGGCCTTTTTTAAATAAATTTCTGTGCCGTATTTTTGAAGTATCACGTGCTTTAGCCTGTATTGTTATAAATTGTGCATTCATAATCGTATTGTTTTTTTACTGCGTCACGTGCCCCTCCCAGCTCTGTTTTGCTTTATTTTTGTGCGCCACATCCTTTGTGCTTCATCGTATTTGCCCCTTCCTAATCCTCCCGTGACTTTTAATATTTATTGCTGCCTCACGTGGCCTTCCCAAGCCTCTATTTAAATTGATCATATATGGTAGATCGGAATATTTCCTTCTGCGTCACGGGGCCCTCCTAGGCCTTTTTTAAATAAGTTATGCGTGCATGAATTTCTGTATCGTATTTTTGAACTGTGTCACGCGCTTTAACCGTTATTGTTACAATTTGTGCATTCATATTAGTATTATTATATTACTGAGTCACATGGCCCTCCCAGCTCTGTTTTGCTTTATTATTGTGCGCCACGTGCTTTGTGCTTCATCGTACTTGCTCCCTCCTAATGCTCCCCTGACTTTTAATGTTTATTGCTACCTCTCATGACCTTCCCAGGACTCTATTCTTATTGATCGTATCAGGTTGATCGTAATATTTCCTTCTGCGTCATGGGGCCCTCCTAGACCTTTTTTTAATAAATTGAGCGTGCATGAATTTCTGTGTCATAATTATGTTAGTCTTGATAGTAAAGTATACTATATATACCAGGGCTGCTCATGTAAATGCTACTAGTGGGCCTACAACAGTAATTGTGCCACCCACATAAGTAACCCTAAATAAAAAAGTCAGGCTTGGCACTTCAGTGCCTGAGCGCCCTTTCTAAAACTGCCATGTTTTCAAACTGCATCCATTTGCATCCATTTGGCAATCCCTTTGTATGGACTGTACTCTGTATCCTTCACTTAAACTGTGTGGGCTTATTGATCTGTGAAGACGGGGTGACAGTTGTTTTACCAAATATATATTCACACATCTTTATAGTCATTTATGTCTTTATACTTGAATGTGAGCATATCAAATTTGTTCTTTACATCTATAAGGCTTTTCTTCTAACGTTTTTTCCTGTTTATCTTCATTTTCCATAGAAATGAATGCCACTAAGTACCAAGAGCTTATGGATTATATACGCCGTAATGTGTATCCTGATGGTTTCAGTAAATTCCAGAAGCATGGATTGCGTAGACTATCTAAAAAAATCTCTGTTGACGGTAGTATAATTTTTTCAGTATTTTTTCAGTATTGGCACATAATTTGAATGTCTAGATTAATGATTAACTGATTCCTGCTACATCACTGCGCTAGCGCTTGGGTGAAAACTGTAATTTGCTGCAAGTGCTTTTTAAACCTCATTGCTTTTTAAAACTGTTATTTCTAGCATTTTGTGCGCTGACTCCCCTGTCCACCGCAGCAATTCATGCTATTTGTTGTGGAGGGAGAACAGAGCGCCTTCACTTCCTGGTGGTGCCATTGCGGGTGGCCACCTTAGTAGGGTGACGCTCTAGTCTTCCCTTAAGCCCAATCTACTTAATCCCCTGTCTTTATCGTGCAGCGGTTACGCGCAGCGGGAGCGCCATAGACACGCCCCGAAGAGGCGCCTAAGAGAAGCCAGTCTGTGCCAGTCCGTGTCCATCCGCTCCCAGATCCCACGATCCTCGGAACCATGGCAGACAATTTGATCACTTATGACTCCCTATCTTTACATGCTTTAGGATCAGCTACTAACCCCAACTGTCTGCATTCGGTACGCCCTGTAGGTAGCAAGCTTATTGTAATTATTGCAACTGGAAAGCATCCCTTAATACCACTGGGAATTATGCCACTCTTCGCAGCTGGAAGCTGCTTCTTCTTAATTGCAGATCAATGCCCAAACACTATACCGAACTGGCCATGTTAATAGAAGATCTTAAACCCGATGCCCTCTTCTTAACGGAGACTTGGCTCCAGCTGGAGGCCGATCCTACTACAGTTTGGGCCACCCCACAAGGTTATACAATGAAAAGATCTGATCGCAACACGGGTAGAGGAGGAGGGCTAGCCATCATTTACAAAGAACAATACAAGTGTCGCACCACCCCCTCTACCACGTCAGCTTGCGAGAGCCTAATGTACACCTTAGAACTGTCCCCTACTAATACCTTTTCAGGCCTTCTGGTCTATCGACCGCCTGGAACGATCTGCCAGTTTGTTTTGAATATGACTGAACTAGCTGCCAATCCTCGGCTCGGCTAATTTCACTGTGCTGGGCGACCTAAATCCTTATTTAGACGACCCGCTTGACTCAGCAGCTAACAGTCTTCGACTGAATTTTCAAGCAATTGGCCTGGCACAAAAAGGATTCCTCCCTACCCACATCAAGGGTCATCTTTTGGATCACATTTATAGTACCCTTGACAATCTAAATACTGAATCGCCTGTACCATTGCCCTGGACTGATCTTTACTTAATACCATTTTTATGGACTACTACAAATTCCTCCCCAATACAAGATCCAAAAAAACATTGGTGTAGGAAGTGGGCGACTCTCACCCTCTCTAAATGGGAATCAGCGCTCGTTGAATCTAAACATTTGGAGCTCACAAATCCTGACTTAGCCAATACTACTTTTAAAAACTGGATTACTAATTCCATTAACTTAGTACTCCCGAAGGTACCTTTGCACTCTATAAAGTGGCAAAAAGTAGCCCCCTGGTACACTCCTACATTAAGAGAAATGAAATTAACTTGTCGCAAACTTGAAAGAGCATGGAGACAAGATCGCTCTCAGATCAGGAAATCAGATTATAGAGCCGCAATTAGGCTATACAAAAAAGAAATGAAATCTGCCCAAGCCCAGTTTTATGATTTAAAGATTACTCTGGCAGCAAATGCTCCCAGAGAAATCTTTAAAATAGCCAAATCTCTGATCTCCCCTCCTCCCGAGCGAATGTCATCAGACAGGGCATTAGCTCGCTGTAATACCTTAGCTACCTTCTTCCTCCAGAAGATACAGACCATCTACTCTTCCTTTTCCACTGATGGAATCGAACTGGAGGTTGCTACTACAGCCTGCCCCAACACCCCAGCTCCCTGTATGCTGGAAAGCTTAATCCCCTGGTCTCTATTTCCTTAAATGAAATAATTTCTAAAGTCACATCAGGATCCCCTAGTGACCCAGCACCTCCCCAGTTTCTCACTCTGGCCATGTATGTCATCCGACCTGTTCTTCTCGACGTTCTTAACACCTCAATTGCGACAAGCATAGTTCCAACTGGGTGGAAATGTGCAATGGTTAGGGCTCTTTTAAAAAAGCCCACTTTAGACCAAAACAATCTAGTCAACTTCCGCCCCATCTCCCTGTTACCCTGGACGAGTAAACTGCTAGAAAAACACATTAACAACATCTTAGTAGACTACTTGGAATCTAACAGTCTGCTATGTGTCTCTCAGACGGAATTCCGTCCCCAACACGGGACTGAGACAGCTCTGCTAGCAGTAACCGAAGAAACACGAACTATGTTGGACCAGGGAGGGAAGGCAGCAATCATATTACTAGACCTCAGCGCCGCGTTCGACACGGTTAACCATGCTACCCTATTACAGCATTTGAAGGGCATGGGAGTATCAGGCGCGGCCCTGGCATGGTTTGCATCCTTCCTGGACGAACGCTTCTTCAAGGTGTTTGAGGGCGAGGCTGTATCCACCAAACAGCCACTCAGCTGTGGGGTTCCTCAGGGCTCTGCCCTGAGCCCCACACTTTTTAATATCTATATGAGGCCCTTAGAGGAGATAGTTCATCCATTTGGCATCCGTATTGTAACCTACGCAGACGACACTCAGTTGGTGGTCTCATTAGACCACTCTGAGGGGTCGTCTAGCATGCTGAGCTCATGCTTAGAAGCAGTGGCTAAATGGATGAAATCCTCTTGCCTCAGATTGAATGGAGAGAAGACGGAGGTCATGTTACTAGGCAATCTTTCTCCTACCAGCCTGGCCTCCTTCTGGCCCACATGTTAAGGCCCCCCTCCCCTCCCCAAATCTGAGATAAAAAGCCTGGGAGTGTGGCTCGATAAATCACTGAACTTTACTTGTCAGGCCACCAAAACCGCATCCATCTGTTTTGGGCTGATGAGAATGCTCTGGAAGGTGCTCCTCTTGCTTCCATTCCAGGCGAGGAGAGTCATGGTCCAGGCCCTGATACTCTCACGCCTGGACTATGGTAATGCTCTCTATCTGGGAGCCCCGGTGGCAGTGCTCAAGAAACTCCAGGTCACCCAAAACTGTGCGGTGCGGCTGCTTTTTCAAATTCCTCGCTGGCAGTCGGCCAAACATGCCTTAAAAAATTACATTGGCTCCCTGTGGCAGCTAGGGTACAATTTAAGGCAATGTGTCTTGTCCAAAAAGCAATCCACAGAATTGGTCCAGCCATAATGTACCCTTTAGCTACCCCTTACCTTCCCCTTAGAGCTTTGCGCTCTAGTTCATTGCAACTAGCCACCACGACCAAGGTAAACAAAGCTCGCTGGGGCGGCCGTTCATTCTCACACAATGCTGCGAGAATATGGAATGCTCTTCCGCTTACCCTCAGAGAGAATAACAACCGGATGGCATTCAGGAGGCTTCTAAAGACCCATTTGTTCAGTAATGCCTGTTAATCATCCTAGTTGGCTGCCTTGGACTTCAGTTAAAAGCACTGCGAGGCCTACGGGTAGTATATGCGCTCTACAAATGTAATTTTTCATTTCATTTCATTTCATTTCTATTGGCTGGTGTAATTCTCTCCAATATCGTTGAAAAGTTAATAGGTTGAAGAACAGAACGTGATTATGTCTTTCTGCACACAACATATTTTACAAACTACAGGTATTTCTGATTAACTTTTTCTGTTTGAAAAAGATTTGTGGTCGGTTGTTAGCCTAATTTCTCCTTTAAGAAATGTTACTTTTTTTGGACAGTTGGGGGGTCATTCCGATTGCGGTTTTTCCGCATCCTCGGGGCCGGCGGAAGCCACCGCCGGCCCCGAGGATGCGAAAAAACCGCAGCGGACTGACCAAAGACCCACCGCCACATTAGGATGGCTGGTGGGTCCTGGTTTCCGTCCGCAGCTTTTCCGCCGCGGTCGGATTACAACTGCGGCGGAAAAGCTCTAATATGGTGACGGTGTCTTCCAGACACCGTCCACTATATTAGGATGGCCAGTGAGTTATGCTTTTCCGCGGCGGGTTTTCCGCCGTGGAAAAGCATACGGAACTTCACTGCGGGGGCCCGTTGCGGGCCCCCTAGGTGAAGGGGGGTGGGGGGTGCACATGGGGGTACCTATGGTACCCCCCTGCATTTGCATGCAGAAAGCGGCAGGCACCGCGCGGTGCCTGCCTCTTTCTGCATGCAAATGCAATGCGTGCATTTTTAACATTGCCGCGGGTGCAGCTTGAAGCTGCACCCGCGGCAATGTTAAAAATAGAGGATGTGACCGCCAGGGTGGACAGGAGGGAACTCCGCGTGCCATGCGGAGGTTCCCTCCTGCTCTGGGGTCACGGACGGACGCAAGTCCGTCCGCGATCCTAATCGACCCCATAATGTGGTTAGTTTCCGCTATATGTAAATTGTGTATACTATGGCTAATAACGTATGATGTACATGTTGGTTCCTCTTTAGAAGCTCATGTGCTTTCATATATTTTTACAGGTAATCAATATCTTCCTCTCAAATATGTTTGTCAAGACCAAATGTATGTATATTTCCATTCCTAATACAGTTACCTATCTTTAAGTAATAATTTCAAATCTATGTGTGTACTGAAATCCTATAATTTTAACCTTAGTATTTAGGAATATCAGCAACAGTTTCATCTTGTATCTTCCTTGCCAAATATTGCTCTTCTACTTTTCAGGTAAATATTCATATCTGTAATGTGACTTTTCAGTGTTACTGGTGCAAATACTGATCGGCATTGGAAACTTTTCGTAAGTGCATTTATCAATCTATTTTGAAAGTTCTTGTTGGAAAATGACTGGTTGCAATAGTTCAAATTGTCAAAGAAATATTTTTCAAATATTTTAAATGCTAATTTTTCTAAATGATTTTGTAATGTATCTAGAGCACTGAAACCTATGATTGCTTTTCGACCTCAAACGTTTTGTGATTAATTGTTTTTATGTACATTAACATTCAGGCTGGACTTTTGCTCAACATATACATTGCTTATTATGTTTTCAGTTTGAAGAATGCTACTTAACTCAGCAGCAAGTTGCCGGGATTTTTACTAATGTAATATTTCTTGGGAATTATCTACTAAAAATTGCAATGGACCTAACGGAGTCATCAGGTTTGACTTTAACATTTCAATGATAAACAAGGTGTAACACTGAAGTGTTGTCCTGAACATTGGATTATTCTGAATTTTCTTTTTTCATAGAAGGTCTTTTATAGATAAAGACATATAATTAATTTTTAACGTAGTATAGTAAGATATTGTCATTATTGATGTGAATTTTCAATCATGTTAGTACTGAAGCCATTTTAATATGTGTGCAACAGTTGTGACAGTCTCTATTCCTAGATCTGAAAACACCTAGAATCATGCATGATATATTGCAAAATAAGTTTTGAATTGTTAGCATTGCTGTTATGATGTGCTAATGTACATCTTTTTTTACATTTAGAGTCTGTTGAAAAGTATTGTGGTGTCTGCAACCAAGATACTTCATCAATTTATATGCAAACCTTAATGGTAAGTACCCTCAATGACTGTAGACGCTGAAGATCAAAATTAAATGATATAAGTCCTTGGAGTGTTTTGGAGTCATTAAGTCACCAAATCACATTCGTCTGATGCTGCATGTACCTTAGAATGACTCAGATAACTGAGACATTTGCAAGGGTCTTTTCAGAGTTACGTCCGCCATTTTGCTTATCTGGCTATGCACCCTTCCTAGTTATGGACTCATTACCACTTTTCCACTGAGTGTTGAGAGGTCACTATGTTTACTATGTAAATACATATAAAGTTTTCATTCCAAAAAGCTATTGACCTTTAAACAATTCAATGTTAATAACAAGTTACTTTTCACTATCTTTTCAACAGGAACAATGTATCGAATGCAGCAGATGGGTCCACCTTGAATGTATCAAACCAAATGTAACATCCTGATTACGTTTTACTGGTTACAAATGTACCAAATGTATGTCTTGAAGTAAAGATTTGATCGCATGCAAGATGTCTAATTAGATGTTTTGCATACTCCTGCGATCTAGTGTTGTGTCCGGATTATCATAAGAAGTAATATTGAGACACACTTCCTCCAGCTGTCACGATTTGCACATTCCTTTTAGAGTTGAGCCAGACTTCCTCTAACATTCCTACTTGATTTTCTTTTTCAAATCGAGCAACTATTTTGTTAAGGTGTTGAAATATAAATGTAAGTCTTCCTCCTCTTTGAAGGTCAAAAAAGCAATACCGCTCCTCCACACATTATTGTTCAATGGTAGTCTAAAAAGTAGTGGTAATTCCACTATCACTAAGGTAGACGTCTGACAATAGAATCTATGATATAGTTACACCACTTTTCCATGGTCATAATCCAAAAGGTGTGTTTAGAGTCAACAAAAAGAACAATTATGCTGGACAGTATTGCTTCTAAACACCCTTCACTGCTTTCTTCCACACCTTCAAAAAAGATTTCATGGAGTTACATGCATAGTCTTTCAGGTCTGTATATCTGTAATGTAAAACAAGCGTACTTGTTTTTCTTTTCTTTTGTCACTGACATATATAAACTCATCAGTCACTCCTATGGCAAGCTTTTACAATCCTGAATGCTCAGTGCTGGGTTTGTGTGAGAGGGTGCCCATGCATAAGCATGCTAAGCTTTCTTTGGCTGCATGGAAACATGTAGTGTAACCTGTCAAACACTTTGAAATGCTACCCTCCCACTAGTCCTAGAGGTGGATGTAGAATTCAACCGTTCTACATAAAATAGAATTGGATGTCACTAAGTACAATGTATTTCTGTATTATGCAAGCCCTAATGTGTCCCTTTAAGATTCCAGTGAAGTCCAGACACATACTCACTGAAACACACCAACCATTAGTAACCTGTAAAATTTGCCAAACAACTCTTTCAAGGGGTGATCAATACAATAAATACTTCTTTGGCACAGCGAATATGGTGCAACACATAAACATCTTGCACCCCAACAACTTTGCTTGAGCTGCAGCACAGAGATTGCAGGACAACCCACTTGCTGCTGCACCAAGCACATCAACTGCTGCAACAGCATCTTCGACAAACAGTCCATACTCACATATTGATCTTGTTTTTGTTAAACTTAAATTTCTATGCATTTATTGCGATCAACTTTTGTGTTACGTGTAACAGTCTATCGACCTGATTAAAAAAAGGAAAAAGGAGCATTGCTATCCTCCACATTAGTCATTAGACATTTATTGAGCTTTTTTGTTGTAACAACTACCCCGGCCGAAGGCAGTGCGAAATTTGCACACTTGCTGCCTTTCTTGGCTGGGGTTATCAATTATTGTTCAATTTTATATTCTGTTTCAAAGTCAAGGCCGTTTATCGAGCCTTTTTGTTGTAACTACTTCCCCAGCTAAAGGCAGTGGGTAATTTGCACACTTGCAGCCTTTCTTATTTTTTACATTATTCATCTTCCACTCAATCAACACATCATCCACACGTACACACACCTACTTGCTGCCTTTCTTGGCTATGGTTATCAACTATTCTATTTCATATTTGTATTCAAAATGCAGATCCTTGATTGAGCCTTTTTGTTGTAACAACTACCCCAGCCGAAGGCAGTAAGACATTTGCACACTTGCTGCCTTTCTTGGCTGGGGTTATCAATTATTCTTTTGGTAATACAAATTCAAAGTGCAGGCCCTTTATTCAGCCTTCTTGGTAACTAATTCCCAAGAGTGGCAGTGGGTAATTTCCACACTTGCATCCTTTCTTGCGACGCATAGTCGGTGTAATGAGCTGGGTATCCAAAGATCTACTTCCCTGATAAGGCAGTGCTTACTCTGAGCGTCTGCAGCCTTTCTTACTTTTTACCTTATTCATCTTCCATTCAATAAATACATCATCCACACATACACACACTTACTTGCTGCCTTTCTTGGCTGGGGTTATCAATTACTCTTCAATTTCATATTCTGATTCAAAGTCAAGGGCCTTTATCGAGCCTTTTTCATG
This sequence comes from Lissotriton vulgaris, assembly GCF_964263255.1. NCBI lineage: Eukaryota > Metazoa > Chordata > Amphibia > Caudata > Salamandridae > Lissotriton > Lissotriton vulgaris. The sequence goes on along the minus strand of NW_028242025.1, from coordinate 22,036 downwards.
TAGATACTACCCCAGCAGAAGGCAGTGAAAAATGTGCGCACTTGCTGCCTTTCTTCGCAGGGGTTATCAATTCTTCTTCTATTTCATATCCGTATTCAAAGTCCAGTCCCTTTATCAAGCCTTTTCGTTGTAGCTACTACCCCGGCCAAAGGCAGTGGGAAATGAGCGCACTTGGTGCCTTTCTTGACTGGGGTTATCAATTACTCTTCAATTTCATATTCTGATTCAAAGTCAAGGCCCTTTATCAAGCCTTTTTGTTGTAGAAACTACTTGGGCAGAAGGCAGTGGAGAATGTGCGCACTTGCTGCCTTTCTTCGCAGGGGATATCAAATATTGTTCAGTTTCATACTCTGATTCAAAGTCAAGGCCCTTTATCGAGCCTTTTTGTTGTAGCTACTATCCCAACCGAAGGTTAATGCTCCAAAAGTCATCTGTAAAATTTGCCAAACAACTAATTCAAGGGGTGATCCATCCAAAAAATACTCCTTTGGCACAGCAAATATAGTGCGACATGTGAAGAACTTGCACTTCAACAACTTTGCTTGAGCTGCAACACAGAGATTGCAGGACAACACACTTGCTGCTCCACCAAGCACATCAACTGCTGCAACAGCATCTTCCTCAAGCAGTCCATACTCACATATTGATCTTGATTTTGGTAAACTTAAATTTCTATGCATTTATTGCGATTAACTTTTGTATTACGTGAAACAGTCTATCAACTTCATAAAAAAACAGGAAACAGGAGCATCGCTATACTGAACATTAGTCATTAGACATTTATCAAGCTTTTTTGTTGTAACGACTACCATGGCCGAAAACAGTGGGAAATTTGGACACTTGCTACCTTTCTTTACTGGGGTTATGAATTATTGTTCAATTTCATATTCTGATTCAAAGTCAAGGCACTTTATTGAGCCTTTTTGTTGTAACTACTTTCCCGGCTAAAGGCAGTGGGTAATTTGCACATTAGCAGCCTTTCTAATTTTTTACATTGTTCATCTTCCACTCAATCAACACATCATCAACACATACACACATCTACTTACTGTTATGATCTATTATATCTAATACATTGAGGCTTGTCTAGGGGTCAGAGGAGGTGAGTCCTGTCCATTGCACTATTGGACACAGGCCTCACCTCCTCTTCACCCCTGGACAGGCCTCACCTCATCTGCACAATCTGCTTACTAATCTGAGAAAACACAGGTGACATGATTGTGAAATGTGCTAATATATTTTTTAAATCATGCAGATACTATCTAATCCTTGTCCATAATGTAAAATCAATTCATGTGCCCGAAATCTTTTTTTAAATAACATTTAAAAAACAGAGCACAGGTCATATGTACAAGCATTTCATTACACTACTGAAACCTCACTCATTTACAAAATACAAATCCTTTATGCACCAACTTTTCTTTACCAAGCGTTATTATTATTTTTCCACCTGTCCCCTTCTAACACCCTCTCTCTGACTTATTCCTTTTTACATCCTGACTCTGTGTTACACTCTCTTACACTCTCTCTTTGACTTACTTTCTCTTACACCCTGTCTCTGATTTATTCCCTCTCTCTCTTTTTTACAGCAATTTCTAAGTCATACTCTCTCTTACATCCTCTTCCTGATTTACTCGGTCTTACAACCTTTCTCTTTGTAACATTCTCTCCCTAACGTACTGCCTATTACACCTTTTGTCTGTTTTACACCCTCTCTCTCTCTTTCTGACTTTTTTATTCTCTTCCTCTCTTCCTGTTACACCCTCTGTCTGACCTACTCCTTGTTATATCCTCTTTGTGATTTACTTCCTCTTACACCCTCTCTCAAACTTACTCTCTCTCTCTCCCTTTTACAGGCTCTCTCTGTTTTAGTCTCTTTTGCATCCTCTCCCCTTCTAACACCCTCTCTCTGTCTTACATCCTCTTACACCCTCTCTCTGTTTTACACCCTGTTACACGCTTTTTCTGACTTACTCCCTTTCTCCCTTTCTTTGACTTACTCCCTCTCCCTATTACATCCTTTCTCTGTCTTACAACATATTATACACTCTCTCTGTCTTACTCCTTCTCTATGTTTTACTCCCTCTACCTGTTTCTTTGTCTGACTCCCTCTAGCTCTTTTTCTCTGTCTTACTCCTAGTTACATAGTTGATGTGTTATAAACTTAGATATGTTGTAAACTAGTGTTTATATCGTTTGCTTATTGTCATTGCTTTGTTGTTTGGTAATAGTGGTCTATAATGTGTTATTTATTTCTTTACCACAGATTGAAATCAAGATTTCAGTAGTAAGGAAATATGCCCTCAAGGCAGAGGAGAAGGAAAGATGTCAAGCGGAAAAAATCAAAAACAGCAACGGAATTAAAGCATTCCCCTACAACAAATACTTCAAAAAACACAAAAAAGCTACTGGTAAGACAACTAAGTCTTTTTTTCGGAATAAAATGTAGATAAAAAAAATGTTAATGGGAATGTGAATATACAGAAGGAGAGAGCAAATTTGAAAAGAAAGGAGAGGCCCCCCAAAAATGTTACTACTGGAGCAGGAGAGAACAGTATGTATAGGAATAGAAGGCAAAACCAATTTAGGGACATTCGTAGACGAATGTTTCGCAATAGGATAGTTTTAAATTTGTTAAAAAATGTTAAGAAAGGTAAACAGAGAGCTGCTTTTTACAAGAAAAAGAAAAGTGTAGAGAAGATTGTTGATCAGGCTTTTGAAGTTAAGAAAAAAATATTTATTTTAGTAATCAATAGAATTAGGATACTTAACAAGGCAATTGATGTTTTCAAATCGAACAGTAGATGGAAAAGAATAATTAATCAGACTAATTTTTGTGAATTTTTTTCTGGAGAATGGATGCATAGTTCAAGTTCTGAGCCATTTGTTATTGAGGAGAGTTACTTCCAGGAGAATGTTTTGGTGCATGCAGTTGACACCAGTGGTCGAGCATATGAGGTGAAAGACGGTTGTCCGATGGAAAAAGAGAAACTTGTATCTAGAGATGCAGAAGAGGTGTTAGCTGAGGAAGTTTTAGGGAGACGTACTAAGGGTCCAGTCTACAGTTGGAAGTGTTGTAGTATTTGTAGTGTGCGACAGGATTCAATCGATTTGCTTCGTAATTTCTTACGTACATATAGTAAGAAAAGTCAAAAACAGAAAATGAAGATCTTGCAAGAGTTAGATCCTTGCAGAGTGAGAGAAAACACAGGTTTGCATGGGCATTCACTGGCTTGTCTTTCTAGAAAAGTATGTCAGAGTGTTTTTCATCATTTTAGGATGTTAGCAGTGCATCATAATAAAATGAGGAAATTAGTGAGAAGGTTGTATTATGCAAAAAGTCCAGCACTTAAGCTTAAACAGTTAAACAGTGCTCTTTTGCATGGATCTGAACTAGATGTGAAGAACATTTGTGAAGAAATTGAGTTTTGTTATTTTGGTGACAAAGAGGACAGTGTAGAAATTGATACAGTAATAGAAGGTAATGTGGAAGACAATGTACAGATTTCAAGTACAGAAAAGTTCGACCAGGAAATTACCAAGTTTTAGGTGAAATCAAGTGAAAGGCCTAATTTTACTTGTGTGTGTTGTCGACGGACTCATTATAAGATTCAGACTAGGTTAGTTGATTTATATGCAAAAAGTGAAATGGAAAATAATAGTGAATGGAAAGATTTTGCAACTTATTTGTTGGTGGAGAATTCTTTTGATTTGAGTTCTTATCAGCGTATTTGTAATTATTGTTTTAAAAAATTAAATGAAAACAGAATGCCTGCTAGAGCTGTTCATAATGATCTTGAGTTGGTAGACATTCCTTCTGAATTGATGGATTTAAATACCTATGAATCTATTTTGATTCAATGTGTCCATCCTTTTCAGGCTATTGTTCGCATGGAGCCTAAGATAGGGAAATTGCCTCCTTTAGATTTACAGAGAGGATTAAAAAGAAGAGTTGTTTATTTGCCTCTAGATTTCAAGAAAAATATTGATACAATTGGTGTAGAAAGAGTGGAAGAGGAACCTCTGGTTATTCTAGGTAATGGGGTTCCGACAAGGAGTAAGAAAATCTGGCAAGATTTAGTGGATGTTAGGAAAGTCAAAAAGGCAACGTTGTTTTTGGTCAAAGACAATGAGTACTACAAACATGTATGTGTTGGAGCAGAGGAAACAGCTACAGAAGAAGACAGTGATTGTTCAGCCGGCCAAATTGAAAAAGTTGATGTGTCTAGAAGTGAAGAAATATATGAACATTATACTGTTCATCCTTTGCATTCCAAAGAAGTAATGGGGAATGCAATTGACTTGTTTCAAATGAAAGCAGCAAATGGAAGTCCCATTAGTGTATGGGAAGAAAGTTTGGGAGCTTGTTGTTTTCCACAGTTATTTCCAATGGGTCGAGGTGGATGATATGACGATCGACCAGTTCAAATTCCTGCAGCTGAATACCGGACTTTAAGATTATATGCTGAAGATCCAAGGTTTCGTCAATGCATTCCGTATTTGTTTCATCTACTGTATGAAAGTGACTTGTCTGGCTTTCTTATGCAGTGAACTGAAAAGTGGAGCACATCTGCAAAATGTTTCGGCGAGGGACTTTATGGAGAAAGTCAATCTGTAAGACAGTATTTTGGAATCTCAGCTAATCAATCTCATGGCATGTCAGCGTGGTACAAACAAGTATTGGTTCCGTCGTCATGGGCAATTGAAATGTATGCTAAGAAACTTAGGAACTCCTACATGGTTCCTCACTCTGAGCTGTGCTGAGTATGCATGGGACGACTTACTTCAATTTCTACGAGAGGCAAATGGAAACGTACAAAATATAGAATTCAAAACACCTGGAGAACTGTGTTCTTTGGATCCAGTGAATGTATGCAGATATTTCAATCATAGATTTGAAGCTATGATGTCTTTTATTACCAACAAAAAAAATCCTCCCCTTGGAGAGGTTTTGGATTTCTTCTGGAGAAAGGAGTATCCAGCGAGAGGTGCTCCTCACATACATATGTTGTTATGGATTAAAGATGCACCCAAATTTGGAACTGATTCGGATGACACAGTGATGAGTTTCATTAAAGAATATTCAACATGTGCTGTTCTGAAAACTACAGAAGAAAACAGTTTAAGGCAACAAGTTTTACACTTCCAATCCCATGGTTGTGGAAAGTACTGTCGTCTAAAATTCAGAAACAAGGACAAGTTCTACACAAAATGTCGTTTCGGGTTTCCACAACCAGAGATTTCTAAAGGAAGAGTAAATAATTTGATCTTCTCTGCGACATACTGTGACGAGGAAATCACCAAAAAATACATACAATTTAAAAAGAAAAGAAGAGTCCAAGTACATCAACGACTACAGCCCAGTGATTTTGTCCATGTGGAATGCTAACATGGATATTCAGTTCGTTGCTGACAACTCTATTGCTGTGACTCGATATGTGACGTCTTACACACAAAAAAAGAAAAGACAGAACTGAAGGAAATGTGGGAGGACATTTCACATGAAAAGAGTATAAGTAAAAAATTATGCAGTTTCAGTCAGAAGATGTTGTCGCATCGAGAAATTGGAGCATATGAATGTTCTGATCAGTTATCATCAGCAAGTCTCTATGCCAAATCTAGAACAATCCTTTGGGTGAGTCTAGGTCTTGCTGCAACACGAAACCGAGTTTTGAAATCTGTACAAGAAATTGAGTATATGGCAGAGAAAGAACCAAACAGTACAGATATTTTGAAGACAAACATGTTGGATACATACTATCCAAATAGAAGTTGTCATCTTGAGAACACTTGTTTGTATGAAGCTTTGCAAAACTATAGTTATAAGAGGAACATCACAGAAGATATCAATAATGGAAAATATGCTGTCATTGGGTGTGAAGGATGTCTAGTGAAGCAGAGAAAAGGCCATTTGATTAATCATCAAAAATTGAGTTGCGAATCTCCAAACAAAAGGAAATTTTACTATTTAGCTCTTTTGCAACTCTTCAAGCCATGGCATACAGAAGAGGAACTACTTGGAGATTTTTTCTGCTACGAAGATTCTTTTAATGCAACCAAGGATACCATAGAATGTCCTGCTTTTCCAAATTATCTGCAAATGTTGAACAAAGAAATAGAGCAAGAAGCCACAATTGCTGCAGAGATTGCTAGAGACCGTTCTCAAGACAGTCAGAGTTCTACTTCATTGAGTCATGATCCACTAGGAGGACCAATTATCCAAAATGAAGCTGCCACTGCCTTGGATGAGGTGGAAAGAGTTATGGAACAAGCTCAAGAGGATGTAGTTAACTTAGAAGATTTGGTGAAATAACTAAACATTGAGCAGAAACAGATATATGAAGAAGTCACAGAACAGATTGAACATGGATTCAGTCATGAGAAAAAAGAGTGCTCATGTACATCATTTAAGCCTGTCCGACTGTACGTTAGTGGAGAAGCGGGAACTGGAAAAAGTTTTCTGATTAAAGCAATTGCAACTTATCTGCAGAAAAGGACTGAATCACCGCTGTCTTGTGTTATAACCGCTCCAACTGGGCTGGCAGCACATAACCTTAAAGGGATTACTCTACATCGTTTACTGATGCTACCAGTTGAGCATGATAATAAATTGCAATACAACAAGCTATCTGGAGATGCGTGTTCTGAAGTTTCCAGAGTCCTGAAGAAAATGAAACTTCTTATCATTGATGAAGTAAGCATGGTCTCAAATCTAATGCTTGCTTTTGTGCATTTGAGAATGCAAGAAATTCTTAGAACAGAGTATGAAGTGTTATTTGGAGGGAAACACATTATTGTTTTTGGAGATCTACTGCAATTGACTCCAGTGAAAGACAACCAGTGTTTAAAATGCTCACGCATGAAGATACCAGGAAGTTATAAGAAGTAATATTGAGACACACTTTCTCCAGCTGTCACGATTTGCACATTCCTTTTAGAGTTAAGCCAGACTTCCTCTAACATTCCTACTTGATTTTCTTTTTCAAATTGAGCAACTATTTTGTTAAGGTGTTGAAATATAAATGTAAGTCTTCCTCCTCTTTGAAGGTCAAAAAAGCAATACCGCTCCTCCACACATTATTGTTCAATGGTAGTCTAAAAAGTAGTGGTAATTCCACTATCACTAAGGTAGACGTCTGACAATAGAATCTATGATATAGTTACACCACTATTCTATGATCATAATCCAAAAGGTGTGTTTAGAGTCAACAAAAAGAACAATTATGCTGGACAGTATTGCTTCTAAACACCCTTTCACTGCTTTCTTCCACACCTTCAAAAAAGATTTCATGGAGTTACATGCATAGTCTTTCAGGTCTGTATACCTGTAATGTAAAATAAGCCTACTTGTTTTTCTTTTCTTTTGTCACTGACATATATAAACTCATCAGTCACTCCTATGGCAAGCTTTTACAATCCTGAATGCTCAGTGCTGGGTTTGTGTGAGAGGGTGCCCATGCATAAGCATGCTAAGCTTTCTTTGTCTGCATGGAAACATGTAGTGTAACCTGTCAAACACTTTGAAATGCTACCCTCCCACTAGTCCTAGAGGTGGATGTAGAATTCAACCGTTCTACATAAAATAGAATTGGATGTCACTAAGTACAATGTATTTCTGTATTATACAAGCCCTAATGTGTCCCTTTAAGATTCCAGTGAAGTCCAGACACATACTCACTGAAACACACCAACCATTAGTAACCTGTAAAATTTGCCAAACAACTCTTTCAAGGGGTGATCAATACAATAAATACTCCTTTGGCACAGCGAATCTGGTGCAACACATAAACAACTTGCACCCCAACAACTTTGCTTGAGCTGCAGCACAGAGATTGCAGGACAACCCACTTGCTGCTGCACCAAGCACATCAACTGCTGCAACAGCATCTTAGACAAACAGTCCATACTCACATATTGATCTTGTGTTTGTTAAACTTAAATTTCTATGCATTTATTGCAATCAACTTTTGTGTTACGTGTAACAGTCTAATGACCTGATTAAAAAAAAGAAAAACGAGCATTGCTATCCTCCACATTAGTCATTAGACATTTATTGAGCTTTTTTGTTGTAACAACTACCCCGGCCGAAGTCAGTGCGAAATGTGCACACTTGCTGCCTTTCTTGGCTGGGGTTATCAATTATTGTTCAATTTTATATTCTGATTCAAAGTCAAGGCTAGTCTAATGAGCCTTTCTGTTGTAACTACTTTCCCAACCAGTGTTTAAAATGCTCACGCATGAAGATACTAGGAAGTCTCTAGGAAGCATTGGAAACGTTATTATATGGTTATATTTCAAATATGCAGACCTGCTTCAAAATATGCGACAGGCAAGGATGAAGATTATAAAAATATTCTATAAGATGTAAGAATCGGAAAACTAAGTGAGCATGGGAAAGAAGCTTTACATGCACAATTAATTTCAAATTTGTATCCAAATGAAAACATTCTTTCAGAGAATATTTTTAAGAAACTCTGCAAGAATTTTCCATTTTCAACAACAAAATGTTAAAATTAGAAAATGAAGAAATTGTGAAACTGGAAGCTATAGATAAAATAGAGCATATGGTAGCAACAATTATTTTGTCAGAAAATTTGAAATCAAAATTGGATTCATTAGAGAAGAGTATATCTAAAACTGCTGATTTTGAAAAGACTCTGAATGTGTGTTTAAATTGTCGTATCATTTTGAGAAGGAATTTAAATGTTGAAAGAGGTCTGGTAAATGGAGCAATGGGTCATGTTGTTGATTTTGTGAATTATAGAAATAAAGATGGAATTGAATTTTTAAAAATTAAATTTGATGGCATTGAGCAAATACAACAAATCAGTCGTTGTTCTGCTAGATTTCTGATTGTAAAAGACTTATATGTTCGCCGAAAACAGTTTCCTGTTTGTTTGGCATATGCGGTGACAATTCATAAATCTCAAGGTTTAAGTGTAGAAAGTGCTTTGGTGAACATTGGAAGTTCTGTGTTTAAAGAGGGTATGGCATATGTGGCATTATCACGAGTCAGAACTTTATCAGGATTGTACTTGATTAAGTGTGAGGAGACAAAGATTTGTGCAGATCTAGATAGTGTTAAAGAATACAATAGGTTAAGAAGAGAGTATGCTCCAAATTTGCCTCAATATCCTCTGTTTGAAAAACGTATGGTAGGCCGAAAAAGAAGAAATGAGAATAATTGCAGTGAGGTAGTAGCAAAAAGACAAAAAGTAGATGAAACTATAATTGTAAGCAGAAAGAAAAAGGATTCTGTTGAAGATGTTGTTGGATTTCAGTTTGAAAACAGTTCTGGTCTCAACTGCTATGCTAATGTAGTGGTTAATGTTTTTTTTTCTTCAACTTTACAAGAACAGATTGTTGAAAACCTGGATCAAAGATTCTGCGGTTTATTGGATTATGTGTTTGAGAAATGTAGCAGTGATAGAGCAAAAATAGAAAGTGTTTCAGAAATTCGAAATCTTTTAGACATATGTTCTGGTCAAAAAAAAAATTCACAGAATATTCAGCAGGATTGTCAGGAATTTTTAATGTATATGCTTGGTGTATTGGAAGATGAAGGTGTAGATGTAGAAAATATTTGTAGCCTTTCTTATCAATGGCAGCATGACTGCGACAATTGTGGTTTATCAAGTAGTACTAGAATAGACACTGAAAGATTTATATATTTGACTTTACCAGACTGCAAATCAGTGTCTTTTAATAATCTAGTTAAAGCAGCTGATCATAATATGGTGTGTTCCCAATGTAAGTGTTTAATGCTGTCCACATTATTTATACAAACTTATGGTCAGTATGTCATTTTAATGTTCCAACGATGTAGACCTGATGGAACTAAATTGACAACTTCTATTAAAAATGTCGTGGCTTCTCAGTTATCAATTTCAAGAAGAACCTTTGCAACTGTAGCTATTATTTATCATGACGGTCCAACATGTTGTACAATTTATTCTATAGTTCACTCCTTTTCCCTCAATCCTTCTATATTATCCTCACTCCCTTCATCCCTTCACTCTGTGACTCCTCTTCACTCACTCTCAGTCATCTTTCATTCCTCATTCTTGTAAATGCATCCTCAACCAGACTCCTTTCTCTCTCACTCATTCCCCTTTTATTTACTCCTCTTTCCTGATTTAGTTTTGCTAACTCACATTCTTTTAGTATCTTACTTACCTTCAGTTAATTTCTCTCTTCTTCTCTTCCTCTTTGTCAATGAATGTATCTGCCTTACTCTTAGTAATTTGCTCTCCTTCTATTTCTTTTTCCCTCTTTTTATCCTTCTACATTACTTTAATTCGCTTTATGTGTCCTTCACTCTTACTTTATTTCTTAGTACACTTTTATGATTTTAACCTCTTGACCAGTCTCCTCTATTTTAAAATATATATTTTACTAATTATATTTTTTCTTCTCTCTTTCACAGATATAAAGTGTAGTAAAAACATGTAATTAAGTTTACATTAATTATATGGTAAGTGTGACAAAAAATGTAGTTTGTCATCGCCCTTTGCTTTAACCTCACTACTATTCTATCACCCTACCTAACCCCTGTTTCCCTACTCTGCTTCCCTCACTTATTCGTATCCTTCATGTTTACTTCTCTTTTCCTTACTTTCCTACCACATTCAACTTCTTTCAGTCCCCCTGCTTTACTTCCCTTACCATGTGTTCGCTTCGTTCACTCCCTCACTTATTCCCTTTCCCTTACTCACTTACTCCACTTCTCTCACTTCTTCTCTCAGTCCCTCTGTCCTCACAGTTCCTCACTCCCGTTCCCTCACTCCCTCTCTCTTACCCTCACTGTCTCTGTCCTCTCACTCTGTCACTACTCTTTCGTCATGCTCACTCCCTATAACTCACCCACACTCCCTCACTTACCTTTCTTTTCTGCTTCACTCAGTCCCTTTCTGTCACTCCTTCCTTTACTCTATATGTCTTTTCTCCCTGTCACTCCCCATGTCTTACCCTTATTCACTTTTATCCACCCTCTGTCACCCCTCTTTACTTACACTCACTGCTCTTTTCTTACCCTCCCTTACCGCTGTTCCTTTACTCTGGTTCCGTCACTACCCCTCATTCCTCATCCTTTACTCTCCTTCCCTTTACTTTCAACACCCACTCACATTCTCCCAGTACCTCTGCTTTAGTCTTCTTCCTCTCTCTTCTCTTCTTTCGCTCCCTTATTCATTTTCCTTTTCTCAGTTACACCCTCTTACACCTTCTCTGTCTTACTATCTATTACACAGTCCCTCTGTGTTCCTCCCTCTAGCTCTTTTTCTCCTAACATCACTCTCTCTGTCCCCTTTCCTCATGCTCACTCCTTCATTATTTTTTTTGGGTGCGCTAACGGGGCGCTCACCGGTACGCGCACCGGGGCACGCCGCAAGACTGCGCTTACTGGTGTGCTCACCGGTACGCGCACAGGGAGCGCTCCAGGGCAAAAAAAAAAACCATAAACAATATACATAAAAAAAATAGTATTACATAAATATACAAAATAGGATTCATTATAAAAAATATTATATTTCATAGCTATAGAAATTTGCAATTAAAAAACCTTTGAAAATCACTGAAAAAAACATAGGTTTGAGGCACTATATATAGTTAGGAATTAGCATTTAAAAAACCTATGAAATTCACTGAAAAAACCATAGGTTTCACACCAGTTAAAGTTAGGAATTAGCATTTAAAAAACCTATTAAATTCACTGAAAAAAACATAGGTTTCACACCAGTTACAGTTAGCTGGAAATTTTACTGACATAAAACCATTGAAATTCCCACGTTATAATTAGTTGGACTCACTATAACTTGTGCGCCTGCAATGCACTGCTGATGACGTCACATATTACATCACTCATGACATGACATATATATATATATATATATATATATATATATATATATATTATATATATATATATATATATATATATATATATATATATATATATATATATATATATATATATATATATATATTACCTACTGGCTATCGCCAGTAGGTATATATAGTTAGAATTTTTTCTCTATGGGACTTTTGAAAATTCTATGTCTAATAACTTTGGCGTTTGTGGACGGAATCGGCTGAAATTTTCAGGAAAATGGCACATTTTGATTCTGAGCAGCCCCTGAAAATTTAGGGGGGTTTCGTCAAGGGGGGGCTGAGAAAAAAGGGGGGTCCCAAAACGCGTTTTTCCCATTCATTTTTCCATAGGGCGGTTGGACTCACTTTTAGCTCGAACGGCTGAATGGATTTGCACGAAACTTGGCAAAATTGTAGGGACTGTTAGCCCGATGTGCCTTTGCTAGGTCTCAATATATGTGCTCCAGTAGTTTTTGAGAAATTAACGTTCAAACCAAGATATATATCTGTAACAGCGCTCTGGGCAGCGATCCGGTCCGCTTACTTTTCGCTTATCGGAACTTTGCGCGCAGAAAGCTGATTGGCTCTCCGGTGTCTGTCAACATTCTAAACAGTCCGGAGCGGCCGCCATCTTGTCTCTCGGTAGGATCGAGAGAGAAGAAGAGGTGAAAAACGAAAGGGGAATTTAATGAAAGGGGGCAAGGTATCCCCCTCTTGACCCCCTAGGAATGTTGTTGGGGTTATTAAAGCGTCCCGTGGGGAAAATAAAAAAAAAAATGATTTTTCACGGTAGAAGCGCGGCCGCGAACTGGTAGCGAAACGGGAATTCGCCATTTTGTGCTTCGTTAATTAAATTACTAGTTATAAGTGGGTGCGGGAGACGTATCCTAATCCCCTATGTTTCCTGAGGGTGGCTGAGGAGGCTGATATATGTTGATACATCTCTTCCAGCGGCTGTGCGTGAGCTTTTTTTTTTTTTTGCTGCGTGACAGTCCGGAGCGGCCGCCATCTTGTCTCTCGGTAGGATCGAGAGAGAAGAAAAGGTGAAAAACTAAGGGGGAATTTAATGAAAGGGGGCAAGGTATCCCCCTCTTGACCCCCTAGGAATGTTGTTGGGGTTATTAAAGGGTCCCGTGGGGAAAATTTAAAAAAAAATGATTTTTCACGGTAGAAGCGCTTCACGGGCCGCGAACTGGGCCGCAAACTGGTAGCGAAACGGGAATTCGCCATTTTGTGCTTCGTTAATTAAAGTACTAGGTATAAGGGGGTGCGGGAGACGTATCCTAATCCCCTATGTTTCCTGAGGGTGGCTGAGGAGGCTGATATATGTTGATACATCTCTTCCAGCGGCTGCGCCATCTTGCCTTTTTTCGAATGCCACAATTTTGTCGTGCACGGCAGCCATTTTAGATGCCAGGCTGGTCCCAGGCTATCACCTAACCCTGCGGATGTAGTTTATGGCCCCAGCTGTAGAGAATTCAGACATGCCAATCCTCCTGATTCAGGCGTGTGAGTACTGATTTTAGTGCTAGTCTCCCGCCTCCCGATTTCTGCAAGCAAAAACCCGGGGGCATATTACGAACAACTAGCGATAATTTTTGTCTCTAACTTGTTTAGAGACAAAAATTATCGCCGCACATCGGCGATTTTTATCGCAGATAAACCTTGCTATTATCGCAGAAAAGTCAGCGATATTCATGTATTATCGAGCAAATGCTCTTAGCCATGTTATCCACCTCCCATTGGATAACATGGCTAAGAACTGCTCAGGGCAGGTGAAAAGTCAGCGATATTCATGTATTATCGATCTAATGCTCTTAGCCATGTTATCCACCTCCCATTGGATAACATGGCTAAGAACTGCTCAGGGCAGGTGAAAAGTCAGCGATATTCATGTATTATCGATCTAATGCTCTTAGCCATGTTATCCACCTCCCATTGGATAACATGGCTAAGAACTGCTCAGGGCAGGTGTTAGATTTTGGAGATATTCGCGCTTAGCGCGAATATCTCCAAAAGTTGGTAATAGAAGGTAGCGATGTTAGGGACTGTTTCCAGTCGCTAACATCTTGGCACGCCACTTTGCATGTCATTAGTGATAAGTATCACTGACATGCAAAGCGGGGCCCAAGATGGTCGCTATCTCCTTTTAGCTGTCACTAACTGGTGTTAGCGACAGCTTGGTAATAGGGAAATAATTTTATCTCCGCTTTCATGGCTTTTAAAGCCAAAAAAGCGGAGATAAACCCCCTTGATAATATGCCCCACGATTCCTTGGGGGTTTCAGCTGACAGGGCTTGGTATTGTGTTACATGGTAATTTTTCCATGAAACGTCAGAGGGTCGATGCAGGGGTTGTAGAAGAGGTGATAAACCATTTAAGCCTCATGAACAAGCGCATGGTCTTTTAAAGATTTGTGAAGTACTCGGGGCGGCGGTGTGTGTGTGCCCTCTTTCAGGAGCGGGCGGGGGGGCACTGCCAGCAAGTTGCCAGGTCAGGTAGTGTTCAACACGTGCATCACCCTTTCTCTGCCTGCTATTGCGCTCCATGCTTCGGAAAGGTAAGAAAAAGAACGTGCATTTGAGTTTGAAATGTCCGATCCTGCAGCAGCACACTTCCAAAGCCCACACATGACAATAACCCGATTCAAGGCCCCATTCACCCGTTTTTAAAAAAATAGATAACACTCCAACAAAGTAAGGTTATAAAACTTTATTAACAACTAACTTTAACGAACGGAACAAAAACTAAAAACATTTAAACATTTCTCAACACAAAAAGCAACAATGGTTAGAAGCTGTCTTTTGTGCGAATAGTCCCAAGGCAGCACAACGTGCAGAGTTCTGGACGGCACCCAGGTGATGTCGCCTGGGTGCCGCACTGGTTTAGGGATCCTACAATGCTGCTCCGAAAATTGGCGTGGGGCGTCCCGGGTGGGGCGGGGGGAAGCCTCGTCAGTAGCGGTCTGTTGTGCGAATAGTCCCAAGGCAGCACAACGTGCAGAGTTCTGGACGGCACCCAGGTGATGTCGCCTGGGTGCCGCACTGGTTTTGGGATCCTACAATGCAGCACAGAAAAACAGCGTGGGGCGTCCCGGGTGGTGCGGGGGGAGGCCTCGTCAGTAGCGGTCTGTGTCCAGTGTCACATGGCTGACACAACATGTACGACAGGCACCCAGGTGATGTCCAGTAAACTGCCGCACTGGTTTTGGTATCCTACAATGCTGCTCCGAAAATTGGCGTGCGGCGGCCCGGGGGGGGGGGGCGTGGGGGAGCCGGCGTGAACGGGCCTCCCCAGGTGGCGGCCATCTAGCTGAGTTGCGCTCGCTCTTGCGGCCACAGCGTCTCGCTCACCATGTTGTTGAGTTGCTCCCACTCTTGCAGTGCAGCGATAGGCGGCTGCCACATGGCTCTTAAAATGGCGGACAGCTCCTCGGTTTTAGGCCTGGTCCACTGAAATGGTCCTGGGACACTTTGGAACTCGGACGCTTGCCTGCTAGGGCTTGGGCTCCATTCTCGAAAAGCGTCCCCTCAGCCGTGAAGATTGTATAAAAGTCTTGGGGGCCCCCGACTCCCGCAGGCTTCCGGTGGGGAGCGGCTGCCATGATTGCTCGCGGAATGACCACGACGGAGCCACGAGATGGTGGTGCTCTCATGCTGACGCCAGCTTCAGTCTGAATGATCCAGAAACAAGGTGGGGCTTTCATCGTTTGGGAAAAAAAAATGTTCTAAACCAATGAAAAGTGTTATTTTTAGGTCATATGACCAAGCCTTCCATCTTTAGGAAACCAAAAGTAAAATGAACCAATGAAAAGTTTTATAAACAAGTCACATGACCTGTTATGCGGCATAGGGCTACAAAAAGCGTAGAAAATCCGTTGGCACGTGAGGCGGCGTCAGTAGCGGACCGATGTGCGAATAGGCCGAAGGCAGCACAACGCGCCGAGATCCGGATGGCACCGAGGTGGTGTCCAGCAAATTGCCGCACTGGTGTGGCCATCCTACAATGCTGCGCCGAAAGACGGCGTGTCCAGCTGAGTTGCGCTCACTGTTGCGGTACAGTGACTCGAACGCGCCGAGATCCGGATGGCACCGAGGTGGTGTCCAGCAAATTGCCGCACTGGTGTGGCCATCCTACAATGCTGCGCCGAAAGACGGCGTGTCCAGCTGAATTGCGGTCACTGTTGCGGTACAGTGACTCGAACGCGCCGAGATCCGGATGGCACCGAGGTGGTGTCCAGCAAATTGCCGCACTGGTGTGGCCATCCTACAATGCTGCGCCGAAAGACGGCGTGTCCAGCTGAATTGCGGTCACTGTTGCGGTACAGTGACTCGAACGCGCCGAGATCCGGATGGCACCGAGGTGGTGTCCAGCAAATTGCCGCACTGGTGTGGCCATCCTACAATGCTGCGCCGAAAGACGGCGTGTCCAGCTGAGTTGCGGTCACTGTTGCGGTACAGTGAGTCGAACGCGCCGAGATCTGGATGGCCCCGATGTTGTGTCCAGCAAGTTGCCGCACTGGTGTGGCCATCCTACAATGCTGCGCCGAAAGTCGGCGTGGGGTGCCCCGTTGGCTTATGAGGTGATGTCAGTAGTGGACCGATGTGTGAATAGGTCGGAACCAGCACAAGGCACCAAGATCCGAATGGCAAGTCCTGGATGTTGAGTGCCTCAGTTGAGAGTTCTGAGCAGTGCTTGTAAGACTATCTGAAGTTTATTATAAGAATCAGAGTAAGTTGAAGACTGTCTGAAGCTTATTTGCACCTGCTGCAGCTTCACTAGGTCCGGCGGAACTTTTTTCCTTTTCCTTTCTGCTTCTTTTCCTACAATGCGTTTCATCTGAAGACACGACCAGGTCCCTGAATGTGTGCAGGGGGACGCTATTGATTGAATGAAAATGGGGGCTTGACACAAAGCTGACTCAAGCGTTACTGTTGGTGCTATACAGACAAAAATTGGTTTTCAGTTTGTACATTCTTCAGGTTTTTTTTTCCATCCAAGTCTGATTGAGAGTTTGTAGAAAAATGGCTTCAGATTTTCCACATACTACTCTTCAACATTCTTCCTAAATGTAACAATGTGAAACTCACTAGGAGAACGGTTGTTTCTGTTTCCTTTCAAAATGCTGCCACCAATATTTTCTGAATGGAAGACACCATCTTGTAGCATAAAGGGCCGAAAGGGGTTCTGGTCTGGCCGATGGTTGGTGGAGACATTTTGACTATATCTTGGACCTGCCCGGCCTCGCCCAAAATGGCGCCGGTATAAATGGGACTCGTAACTCCTTGCCCGCAAATGTATATCTAGAAAATGTTATTGTAAGTGGCCCTGTCGTATTTTAATTACAAAATGTACGTCCACCGATTCCGCAACTGTTAGACACCTTTGTTCTTGTCACCTAATGGCCCGCTCGTTACGTTCTTCTACAATGTAAATGTCTCCTCATCATATACGATTTCAGTTTGCTCCGTGGCCGGCCCACGTGGTTATAGGCCCGTATTTGTATACTGACATTTTCACAATAAAGGTTTTTAAAACAAAACACGGTAGTAGTATTTACATTTGTAAAGTTTTTACTTTTAGTGACTGTTTTCGAATCAGTAAAAGGCAAGTGAAATAAAGCAGTCCAATTACACGACGGATAAAAGGTATAATATGTAGGAACGCAGTAAAGATAAATGGTCAAGGGCAGTTGTGTTTTTCATGTCTGCAACATAAAGTGATCGATAAGAATCTGATAATCTGGCGTATCGGCGACTAAGACAGCAGGCCGAATCTCTTTTACTCAACGGCTCCGTCATGGAAGGAAGAAACGCCCTTTTTCTCGAAAAAGGAATATATTTTACTTGCAAGACAGTTGTAAATTTTCCGGGAAAGTACATTAGCCTGGAATATTATAACATGTGTTTGAAAAAAAAATATTGTTCGAAAATAATAAAAAGCGTAATTTTTAGGTCATATGACCAAGCTTTTCATCATTAAATTAACAAAAGTAAAATGAACCAATGAAAAGTTTTATTAACAAGTCACATGACCTGTTATGCTTTCGTTACGCGCTGCGCGCCGCGCCTCGGATCACTTCCGGGTGCGCTAACGCGGCGTGTCATAAAACGCATTACGCGACAACGTAGGTCAACAATATAGTCTAAATGTCTCCACCAACCAGCGTTCAGAACACAACCCCTTTCAGCAGTCCAAAAAGTTCTGTTAAATGACAACAGAGGGGACAGGCAACAAGAACCATCAGTCAAAGAGGGGAGGGCAAGTTCTTCTCTTCCGGGTCATGTTGGGGCGCTACCGGAACTGATCGAATTGGTAGTCTATAGTGTTTCTGGATGTTTCAGACTAAAGCTGGCGTCAGCATGAGACCACTACCATCTCGTAGCTCCGTCGTGGCCATTCCACGAGCAATCATGGCAGCCGCTCCCCACCAGAAGCCTGCGGGAGTCGGAGGCCCCCAAGACTTTTGTAGAATCTTCACGGCTGAGGGGACGCTTTTCGAGAATGGGACCCAAGCCCTAGCAGACAAGCGTCCGAGTTCCAAGGTGTCCCAGGGCCATTTTAGTGGACCAGGCCCAAAACCGAAGAGCCGGCCGCCATTTTGAGAGTCCTGTGGCAGCCGCCTATCGCTGCAGCGCAAGAGCGGGCGCATCTCAACTACATGGTGAGCGAGACGCTGTAGTCGCAAGAGCGGGCGGTAAACAGCTGAATGGCGGAAGAGGCACAGTGTAGCAAAAGCGGGCGGAATGGCAACTAAAACGATAAAGGGGCGCCCCACTACAGCTTGTCTTCAGGTCAAACGGATTGTGGGACAAGGTCCAGAATTGAAGAGTCATCAAAAGGCAAAAAGTTCCGCCGGACCCCGGGAGCCGGCCGCCTATGTCGGGGGCGATCTCAGGCTACACCAGTGCTATAAGACTTGGGGAGGGTGTCGGAGACAAGCGTCTTCTCCGAGTCCATGGCCATCACACCGCCCCTCAGGGGCCTCCGTCAAGCTGTTTAGGAAGGTAACATATCACATTGTTTTCTAATGCAGTCAGGTCCACAAACGACACTCACTTACTTTGAGAATAGTGAAGCTGCAGTAGGTGGAAATAAGCTTCAGACAGTGTTACAAGCACTGCTCAGAACTCTTAACTATGGCACCCAACATCCAGAACTTATGCTATTTGAGAATGGTAGTGACATCGAAGCATCTCAGGGACCAAAACCATTAACGTACTTTCACGTATGAAAATCTTACTTGGGGAGGGGGCAGGAGCGAAGCGCCCCCTCCCAGTCAGCGCCACCACACCGTATGTTGAAAATCTGAAGCCATCGTTCTACAAAGTCAACCAAACTTGGATTGAAAAATCTAGAAAAATGTACAAACTGAAAACCAGTTTTGGTCTGCATAGCATCAGTAGCAACGCTTGAGTCAGCTTTGTGTCAAGCCGCCATTTTGATTCAACAAAGCACAGGCATTGAAAAAGGCTCAAATTCAGAACTCTAAACTATGGCACCCAACATCCAGGAGCTTGCCATCCGGATCTTGGAGCCTTGTGCTGTTTTCGATCTATTCACACATCGGTCCACTACTGACATCATCTTATAAACCAACGTTATGTAAATAGTTTTTTAATAAAATGTTTTACCCTGTGTCTTTGCTGGTGTGTTGTCTATATTTTTAATATTTGCATAGGGTTTGTCGTTATTTTGTGCGGGATGGGTGATGGAGCCGAGCTGTCTTGCAGCCCTCATGGTGTGGAGCTCAGTTCATCTCACTATTTTCGTATTTCTCATGAAGGGTTGTTCCTAATATTTCTATTTTAGCGAGGTCAAAAAGAGATCCAATTAGTGGCCTACTGATTTTGCTCGATTACTTTTATTTTTTTACACGATTTTTCACTATCTGCAAAGACTAAACAGAGTATTGCGACTTTGTGCTTGTTTGTAAATAGAGAATGATCCAAAGAGAACCAATTCTAAAACAGTAAATGCTTGGACAACAATCAATCAAATGGAGAGACAAGCAGGCACGACGGATTACAACGGTGGTAAAGGCCTGCGTTAACTACCCTTCAGTATCTGCAAAGAGAGAGTACTACTAAGACAAAAGAGGGGAGGGGGGGGGTGCAGCGTTCAAAGCACATCAGCGTGCATAAATACGAAAATGTTTTTATCTATCACGTACTTGACATTTTAAAGCTTTTCATATTTGCTATTAAAAAAACAATGAAATTCACAGAAAAAACCATAGGTTATAGTGGATATATAGTTAGGAATTTGCATTTAGAAAACCTTGAAAATTCAATGAAAAAACCATTGGTTTTAGGCCATATATAGTTAGGAATTAGCATTTACAAAACCTTATTTTACTCGCATAAAACCATTGAAATTCCATATATAGTTAGAAGCGCTAACTATATATCGCGCACCCGCAATCCACTGCTGATGATGTCACATATTACATCATTCATGACATGGTCAGTGACATCACTGATGACATCACTGATGACATCTCAAATGACATCACTGATGACAACTCAAATGACATCACTGATGACATCTCAAATGACATCACTGATGAAATCACTGATGACAACTCAAATGACATCACTGATGACATCTCATTTGTCATCACTGATCACATCCCTTATGTGATAATACAATGAACCTCTTCAGACTCTAATATAACCTTACATACACTCAGTATAAACAGACACTCACAGACTGTCACTCATCCATGGAGTTACTCACACACCTAGTCAGTCATGCAAAGAATCAATCACACCTCCATTTCCTCAACTATAAAGTTATACACATCTTACTTATTCAAACATATAATAACACATATTTATTCTCTTATATAATCCCTGATACAAGCTCACAGTGATCGATACAGCCACTCACACATTCACTGGCTCTTATGTTCAGTTATTTATATATCTCAACTCTCACATGTATTGTGTTTTACATACGTACTTACTTGCACATGTAGCAATGAGAAATCCATTCACTCACCAACACACCCATGCATAGTCAACCGCCCATATAGCTGTTTCCACATGCACTCTTGAACTCATACTCCTAGTGAATCAACTGCTTACACATCTATGCACAGAGTCACGCACCTCCCAGCCACCCACACACACACTCAGCCTCCCATTCAAATACTTGGGCAACCAATCAATAACCCATATCGCCACTCTTATAGCTACTGATCAACACATGCAGCAGCTTACACAA
This sequence comes from Lissotriton vulgaris, assembly GCF_964263255.1. Taxonomy (NCBI): domain Eukaryota; kingdom Metazoa; phylum Chordata; class Amphibia; order Caudata; family Salamandridae; genus Lissotriton; species Lissotriton vulgaris. The sequence continues at coordinate 940 of NW_028242025.1, read as the reverse complement.
CAACAAACATACTGATGCACAAATTAAGACAGTTTAGTCACTAACCCATGCACTCAGTGAGACACATTTAATCACTCACTCATACAGTCAGTCATGCACCTACTAAATTCTTCATCCAGACACTTATACATCCACTCATTCTTCAATATGTGAAACATATTTAAACTTTACAGACACATACAATCACTGGATGTTGTGATCAGTGATGTCATCAGTGATGTCATTTGAGATGTCATCAGTGATGTCATCAGTGATGTCACTGACCATGTCATGAATGATGTAATATGTGACATCATCAGCAGTGGATTGCGGGTGCGCGATATATAGTTAGCGCTTCTAACTATATATGGAATTTCAATGGTTTTATGCGAGTAAAATAAGGTTTTGTAAATGCTAATTCCTAACTATATATGGCCTAAAACCAATGGTTTTTTCATTGAATTTTCAAGGTTTTCTAAATGCAAATTCCTAACTATATATCCACTATAACCTATGGTTTTTTCTGTGAATATATATATATATATAAATATATATAGTACCTACTAGCGGTCGCCAGTAGGTAGTTATAGTTAGGATTTTTTTCAAAGCAAAATCTCAAAATTCTATTTGGAATAACTTTGGCGCCGGTTGACGAATCTGCCTGAAAACTTCCTCAAATTTGCCTCGCTGAGCTCCGGTCCTTCCTTGATAGTTTCGGGGGGATTCGTCAAGCGGGGGCCAAGATAAAAGGGGGTCCCAAAACGTGTTTTCCCCATGTTAATTTCCATAGGGCGGTCGAACTCACTTTTAGCCCGAACGGCTGAATGGGTTACCACCAAACTTGGCAAAATTGTAGGGACTGGTAGCCCGATGCACCTTTGCTATGTCTCAAGATATGTGCTCCAGTGGATTTTGAGTAATTTAGCTTAAAAAAATATATATATATCTATGGCAGCGCCCC